>NC_000072.6:86532039-86617039 GCF_000001635.26 Mus musculus
GGGCAGCAGTGTTCCCATAACAAAAGGCCAACTAATCTCCAAGTTCTTCTTTAATTTTATCTTGGGTGTGATATTGTCTGATGGTCTTGTTTGTTTATCCTTTTGGTAAATCCAGGCATAAGAAATAATGAGCAAATTCTTTATTCCCCTTAGGCCTGCACTCCACGTTCTGAGGAGGAGTCCTTGAAGCTACTGAGATAATGGAACAATGGAGTAGATAGTCCATTATAACTCATCTGGGATTCTTCTCAACTTCAAGTGACCACAGGTTGGTTAAGGGGCTTAACAAGGCTAGGAAAGTCAATTAGGCCTAAAGTTTGTAAGTTGAATGGCAGGGTTTATGCTTCATGTTATTAAATTCACTTCACAGAAGAGCTATCTGTGAGTGAGAAAAGACTTGCTGAAAGTTAGACAGTTTGTTAGGGTGTGAGGTAAGTCTCTTGACTCCTATTCCTTTTTTGTTTGTTTGTTTGTTTATGCCTGTGGCTATAACTTTGACCATAGAAAAGTATCAAACTCAGGACCTCCCAGCTAATCTATTTTTTGTCTCAGGACATTTATTTGAATTACCTTAGACCCTTGACTTTGTTGGGTTAAGAGACTTTTGTCCCCACTTATTCTTAAATGTTTGCATCTATGGGTTTGAGAAGGGATGGGATGATTCTTCACTCAATTCCCTGAGATTTGGGTGGGAGCTGAGTGGGTAGGGACCACAATTTTCTCTCTCTGATCCAGCAAGTATAGTACAGCTATTTAAATTTGCTAACATGTAGTGTTCTGTTTTGTTCTAAAAACAGTTTCAACTTTTTCTTTTCACCCTTCAGTTTTATCCACCTTTTCTTTTGTTATTGTTATTTTCTTTTATTGTTGTTTTGAAATAAGGTCTCACGATATCTGGCTTAAAATTGTAGTCTTCATACCTTTGTCTCTCTCTGAAGTGCTGTAATCTCACTAAACTGCTTCTTTATTTATTTCTTACTTATTTTTGAGATGGACAAGGTCTCATTATGTAGTTCTGGCTGGCCTGGAACTTGCTATGTAGATCTGACTGGCCTTGAACTCACAGATATTCATCTGCTTTTGCCTCCAGGATGCTGGGATTAAAATCCTGTGCTAATATGTCACATTCACTTTTATTTGTTTGAAGATTTATTTGTAGCTGGGCAGTGATCGTATCTGGCCTCTAATCCTATCACTTGGAAGGCAGAGGCAAGTGGATCTCTTAGTTTGAGGCCAGCCTGGTCTACAGAGTGAGTTCCAGGACCACAAGAGCTACACAGAGAAACCCTGTCTTAACTACCCCCCCCCCCCCCAAAAAAAAACCCAGCACATCTTTATTTGTATATGTACATGTTTGTGTGTGTGTGAATGTATGCTCACATATGTTCCAGTGTTTGCAGAGGCCAAAACAGGCTGTTAGATCTCCTGTAGCTGGAGTTACTGATTTTTTTTTTTTTTGGGTTATTCCAGACAAGGTTTCTCTGTGTAGCCCTGGTCTGAACTCACTCTGTAGACCAGGCTGGCCTCGAACTCAGAAATCCACCTGCCTTTGCCTCCCAAGTGCTGGGATTAAATAGTTACAGATTTTTATGAGCCTCTCACAGTGGATACTGGATCCAAACTCTTGTCCTCTGATAGAGCAACAGTGTTTTTTGTTTTTGTTTTTGTTTTTTTAAAGGTATATTTTTTTTCTTTTTTTTTTTTTTTTTAATTTATGTTTTTTTTTTTGAGACAGGGTTTCTCTGTATAGCTTTGGCTGTCCTGGAACTCACTTTGTAGACCAGGCTGGCCTCGAACTCAGAAATCCACATGCCTCTGCCTCCCAAGTGCTGGGATTAAAGGCGTGCTCCACCACACCCGGTTTAAAGGTGTATTCTTATTTTATTTTTAAAATTTTTTTAAAGATTTATTTATTATTATATGTAAGTACACTGTTGCTGTCTTCAGATGCACCAGAAGAGGGCGTCAGATCTCATTACAGATGGTTGTGAGCCACCATGTGGTTTCAGGGATTTGAACTCAGGACCTTCAGAAGAGCAGTCGGTGCTCTTAACTACGGAGCCATCTTTCCAGCCCATCAGCAAGTGTTTTTAAGCATTGAGCCATCTCTCTGTCCCTTATTTCATTTTTATTTAAAATAATATTCATGTACACATGCAACACACACAATTAAATTAAAGTTTGTTTTTTTTTTAAAGAATTTTTGTTTTTAAAGGTTTATTTATTTATTATATATAAATACACTGTAGCTGTCTTCAGACACTCCAGAAGAGGGAGTCAGATCTCATTAGGATGGTTGTGAGCCACCAGGTGGTTGCTGGGATTTGAACTCGACATTCAGAAGAGCAGTTGGGTGCTCTTACCCACTGAGCCATCTCACCAGCCCAAAGTTTTTTTTTTTTAACTTTAATTATATGTGTATATGTTTATCTGTGTGGGTTTATACACACCAGTACAGTTCCCACAGAGGCCAGAGAATGAGTTGTTGGATTCCCAGGAGGTGAAGTTACAGGCCATTGTATACTAATTGATGTTGGTTGCTGGGATTCAAACTCAGGTTCTCTAAGTTACTAACCATCTCTGTATTACCTAAAAACTTAAAAAAAATTATTACTATTTTGTGTGTGTGTGTGTGTGTGTGTGTGTGTGTGTATGTGTGTGTATGCCTGTTTGTCTGTATGTATACCATGTGTGTATGCAGTACTTGGTAGAAAACAGAAGCATGTGTTAGATCTTCTGGAACTAGAGTTGTAAGAGGCGGTGAGCTGCCCATTGTGGGTGCTGGGAACTCAGGTCCTCTATATGAGCTCAAAGTACTCTTTTTTTTTTTTTTTTTTTTTTTAGATTTATTTATTTATTTTATATATATGCGTACACTGTAGCTGTCTTCAGACACACCAGAAGAGGTCACAAACACAAGAAGAGGGCACCAGATCTCATTACAGATGGTTTTAAGCCACCATGTGGTTGCTGGGAATTGAACCCAGGACCTCTGGAAGAGCAGTCAGTGTTCTTAACCTCTGAGCCATCTCTCCAGCCCCAAAGTACTCTTAACTACCACTGATCTATTCCTCCCTTTTGTATTTTTTTTAGACAGGGTCTCACTGTGTAAACCAGGCTGACTTTGAACTCAGAGCTCTGCCTGCCTCTGCCTGTGGAGTGCTGAAATTAAAGTATATGCTACCACATCTGACTAAATAAATAAATAAATGAATGAATGAATGAAATTAATAAGGGCTGAAGAGATGGCTCAAAAGTTAAGCATGCTTGCTGACTGCCCTGTCACCCATGGGCATCTTGCAACTGCCTATAATTCTGTTTCTAGGTCATCTGACACCAATATCTGATGATATCTATGTGCACTAATATACATGTGGTACTTGACCATACACATAGACGTGAATAAAATGATTACAGTAGAGCTGGGCGTGTAGCTCAGTGGTAGAATCCTGGCCTAGTGTGCCAAGGCCCTGGGTTTGATCCCTACCACCCTGCACCCCACCTACAAATAAAGAAAATGTGACCTGAGAAAGTACAGCTTAGAAACATGTCCTGCCTACATTGCAGGTTGCAGCAGTTTGGCCTCATGTCCGGGTGACCTGTTTTCTGTTAGGAGGTCATATGTTATAGTATCATACAGAGGTTAGCGTGGTTACATTCTTGCTCCAAGTTCTCCCAGTTGGTTATGATGCCCACAGATACCCAACTAGTAAGGCATGTGTATGGGTATGTAGAGGCAACTTAAAGGGAAAGATGAGAATACAATAAAGTAGAAAAGATAGAAAGTAAGGAAGTGAAGGAAAGGAAAACCCTGAAAGAATAAGGCAAAGAAAAGAGAAGACATGATTGGTGAGAGTCATCAGCCCTCTAGCTATGTGAATGGGCACTAAAGACAGGAGCAGGCAAGACCATTTCTGGGTTGGGTTTGGATTTTTTTTTAAGTCGCTGGCTGTGGTGGTACACACCTTCAATCCCAGCACTCAGGAAACAGAGGCAGGCAGTTCTCTAAGTTTGAGCCTAGCTCGGTCTACAGAGTGAGTTCCAGGGTAGCCAGGGCTAGAGAGAGGAAACTGTCTCAAAAGACAGAGAAAGAGAGAGAGTGCAAGAGAGCGAGCAAGTGAGGGAGGGAGAGAGGAAGGAAGGGGGAACTACTATTTTTATGTGTATGGATATTTTGCCTGCATGTATGTCTTTGTGCCTGTGGAGGGCAGAAGGCCTTGGGTCACCTGGAGCTACAGTTATGACGATTGTGAGCTGCTGTAAGGGTGTTGGGAACCCAGGTCCTCAGGAAGAGCAGCAGTGCTGTTAACCACTGAGCCACCTCTCCAGCCCTCTTATTTCCCTTAGCAAGTGAGCATTTTTTTTTTAAAGATTTATTTATTATTATATATAAGTACACTGTAGCTGACTTCAGAAGCACCAGAAGAGGGCGTCAGATCTCATTACGGGTAGTTGTGAGCCACCATGTGGTTGCTGGGATCTGAACCCAGGATCTTCGGAAAAGTGGTCAGTGCTCTTACCCACTGAGCCATCTCACCAGCCCAGATTTTTTTTTTCTCTATCCCCTGGAGAGAAGATTTCTAGGCCAATAATTTTAATACTAGCCTAAATTAATTTGGTTTATCAGTCATAGATGAGGACTGGGATGGAGATATATATCTGTATTTTCAGTACATGGGAGACTGAGGCAGGAGAATAATGAGTTTGAGGCTCGTCTGAGGTATCATGTGACGCTCTATCTCAGAAAAATAAGGGGAAAAATCACAGAAAATATTTTAACTTAAAATTCATTATATTTTTTCAGTATATAATCACTGATTGTTTGATGTGCCTTTAATATTGGGATCTAAGAAAGAATAAAGCCAAGTAGTAGTGACAGGCCCCTATAATCTAATGGAAAGCTGAGGTGAGGATTTCTGTAAGATCTTTTCTCAAAGCACTTCTTATCCTTCCTGTTTCCCACCCCACCCCACTAAAGGAGATTTTTGTGTTTACTTTTCTTTTCTTTTTTTTTTTTATGTATATGAATATACTGTGGCTGTCTTCAGACACACCAGAAGAGGGCATCGGATCCATTACAGATGGTTGTGAGCCACCATGTGGTTGCTGGGAATTGAACTCAAGACCTCTGGAAGAGGTCTTAACTGCTGAGCCATCTCTCTAGCCTCCCTGATTTCCAAATTAATGGTCCAGAGGAGGAAACAGACCCAGGACAGCATGTTAAGTCTTAGGGTATAAAATAACAGAGGGTGCAGTAGGAATGCAGAGAAGAGCCTTCCTTTAGCTTTGGGAGAAATCTGATGACATTTGAAGTCCCACCAGTAAAGTGGATAGTCGGGAGAGTGACATCGGGTAACCAAACAAAGTCAGAGAGCGCACAGTCATCCCAGTCATGGCCATCTCAGAAGGGAATGGAGGAGGTTTGCATTACTAATTTTCAGTGATTATCTTTCTGCTGTTTCAGAAGTATGGGCTATTTATTTACTTATTTGAAGCCAGGTCAAGACCCTGGCTGGCTTCAGACTATCTAATAGAGGATGGTCTTGAACTCCTGATTGTCCTTAACTTCCTGAGTGCTAGGATTATATGCACATATGCCACACCTAATTTATGTGGTTCTGGGGTAGAGGCTTTGTGCATATTAGTAAGCACTTCACTAACTGAGCCATATCTCTAACCCTGGGTTATTAAGTTTAACTATCCTTGCCTGAATGTACAAAGTGAAAGTGTTTGTTTTGGAGAAGTACTTAATAACAAGTTAAAAATATCTGAGATGTTTTATTTTGAGACAATGTTTCTTTGTGTAGCTCTGAATGGCGGGGAATTTGACCAGGCTGGCCATGAACTCATAGTGATCCTCCTCACTCTATCCCGAGTCCTGGGATTGAACATGTGTACCATCACGCTGAGCTTGCTTTATGAATTGGAGACATAGTCTCAGTGTGTAGTGCAGGCTGGCATCACTGTGTAGCACATGCTGGCCTGGAACATACTATGTAGCCTTTGAGTGCTGGGATGTAGGTGTTCTCCACCATGTCTAGCTGTTTGTTGTTGTTTTAAGTAAATGAGTCTTTGCCTGCATGTTCATATGCGCACCACATGTGTCTGGTTTCCAAGGTCAGAAGAGTGATTTTCCTCTGGAGTTACAGATGGTGGTAAACTACCATATTGGTTTGAACCACAGTCCTGTGTAAGAGCAAGTGCTGTTACACTGACGGACTGTCAGGGTTTGGTTTTAAGGAAGAATGTGTATGTAAGCTTAGGTCTTCATAGAGTTGGCTAGGATAAAAATTACAAAGAAATTGCTTTTTTTTTTTGGAGACAGGGTTTCTCTGTGTAGCCCTGGCTGTCCTGGAACTCACTCTGTAGACCAGGCTGGCCTTGAACTCAGAAATCCGCCTGCCTCTGCCTCCCAAGTGCTGGGATTTAAGGCATGCGCCACCACAAGAGCAATTTCTGCCCAGTGAGAAATTGCTATTTTATTCAGAACAATAGAAGTATGTTTCACTAGGTAATTTCTCTGATGCCACCTACTAAGCACACGAGTCAGGCATTGTCAGCAACTTGTTTTTAGAGAAAGACAAACCAGACAAAGCATTAGTTCAACTTTATTCATTGTTAAAATCTATTGTCTCTAGGACTGCAGAGATAACTCACAGTTAAGTTCACTGGCTGGTGTCCAGAGGATCTGGGCTCAGTTCTCAGCAGCCAGGTGGCACTTAGTGGTCTGTAACTCCAGTTTCAGGAGATCTGAAACCTCTTGCTTCCACTGGCATTGCATGAGTGTGATATACAGACATTCATGGAGGCAAAACACTCATTTGTAACAAAGTAAAATCTAAAAAGAATTCCATTGACCATATCAGCAATAAAGGGTTGTCTCTTATAGGTGGTTGAGCAGAGGCGCCTTGGTTTCCAGAATATTTGTATATACACAGTGAGTGTAGGGTGTGGAACTCCAGTCTGAATGTGAAATTCTGATTTGTTATGTACTGTACATGAAACTTGGAAGAACATTTTTCACAGTATTTGTAGTGTACCTACTTCAGACTCTCCAATCACAAACCAGATGTGACCTTCCTACTTGTGCCAGCACGCCAACTTTTATTGTTGTTTTTGAGCTAGACTCTCACTGTAGCACAGGTTGAATTTGTACTCACTGTGCTCACTGTATTCTTCTTGTCCCAATTCCTTGATTATTTTTTTGGTTTTTCAAGACAGGGTTACTCTGTGTAGCCCTGGCTATCATGGAACTCACTCTGTAGATCAGGCTGGCTTGATATCTGTCTGCCTCTGCTTCCTGAGTGCCACCACCTCCTGGCCCAGTTCTTTTATTAATCACCTTTCTTTCTTCTTTTTTTATTCATTCATTTACTTATTCTGAGACAGAGTTTCACCCCCCCCCCACCCCACGCACACACACACCAGGCTGGCCTCAAACTGTGGATCTTCCTGCTTCTGCTTTCCTAATGCTGGGTTTATAGGTGTGAAGTTATGATATTTAAAACACTTTTTCCCTTTGCCCAACTCTGTTCTGTACTCACCCAGGACTTCCTCAGTGGCCCTGTCTTCTTTCGTGTCACTTACATCCTGCCATCCTCTCTTGTTTCCCCTATTAGGACCTTTTTAAGAACTTTTTTTTTTTTTTTTTTTTTTTTTTTTTTTTTTTTAGCGGATCCTATTATTAGGGCTGAAGAGACATCCCAGTAAGCAGAGGCCAGGGGTTTGGATCCCTAGAACAACATACATTCCAGAGGAAGGGGTTGTGGTAGCCATTCTATAATCCAAGGGCAAGGGAGGTAGAGATGGGATCCCTGAGGCAAGCTGGCTAGGTATATGAGCTAAGTTGAGCATTAAGAGACCCTGTTCAGTAAATAAGTGAGGAAGGCTTCTATCTATCTATCTATCTATCTATCTATCTATCTATCTATCTATCTATCTGAAGCAGGATCTTGCTGTGCAGTCTTAGTTAGCTTGGAACTCAATACACTGACTAGACTGGCCTTAAATTTATATACCTCTTTCTCATGAGTGATGGGATTAAAGGCATGTGCCACTATGCCTGTTGAAGTGATGTCACTCTCTGGTCTTCACATTCAAGAGCACACGCTCGGGCTGGAGAGATGGCTCAACAATTGAGACCAGTTCTGCTCTAGTAGTCATGGCTGCTTATGTACTTGCTGTTGCAGTGTTGAGTCTCTCAGAGTGTCAGATTCTATGCCTATGGCAAATGATACTACTCTTGTGAGGATTAAATGATGACTATATAAATTCTGATAACAGGAAAATAAAAAGAGGAAGAGGATAGAAATTATATGAGTGTTAGAAAATATATATCTCTGGTTTTGGAAAAATTGTAAGAATGTAAGTAAGTATAAGTATATATTATGAGAGTTAACAAAAAGGCTTGTTGGTGTATTTGTTTTGAGGCTAACTGGGTCTCACTTAGCCTAGGCTGGCATTAGATAGCTAAAGAACACCATAGATGCCTGATCCTCTTGCATCAACCTTCCAAGTGCTTTGTACCACCATATCCAGTTTACTATATTTTGTTTTTAAAACTTTTTTTTTGAGACATGGTTTCTCGTTGTAGCCCTGGCTGTCCTGGAACTCACTCTGTAGACCAGGCTGGCCTCAAACTCAGAAATTCACCTGCCTCTGCCTCCCAAGTGCTAGGATTAAAGGTGTGTACCACCACTGCCTGGCTGTTTTTAAATGTTTATTTTTATGTGTATGCATACATATGTGCCATATAGTACACATGGTGCCACAGGATTTGTGGAGGTCAGAGCATAACTTGTAGGAATAGTTTATATCCATCTACCATGTGGGTCCTAGGAGTCAAGCTCCGTGGTCAGTCTTCACAGCAAGTGCTTTTATGTACTGGGCTATCTGAATGGCCTCAGTTTTTCAAAACAGTTGGTTGTGTAATCTAGATTGCCTTGAAGGTTCCATCTTTTGCCTTAGTTTCCTGAGTGCTGAGTTACCTATGCTTCAACATGCCTACCTGGTGCCTCCCCTTCCCCCCTCTGTCTCTGTGTGTGTGTTTGTGTGTGTATGCCCATGAGATGGGGTGGGAGGGGTGTGTGTGCATGTGTGCATGGAGTATGTGCACCTGTGCATATGTGTATACAGACTAGAGGAAGGCTTTCCTTATCTTCTTTTATCATTCTCTACCATATTTCTTTGTGACAATGTCTCTTCCTGAACCTGTAGCTCTTTTTAGCTAGGATGGCAGTCACCTAGCACCAGTGAGATCTTCCTATCTCTTTCCTGCAAAGTCAGGATTTACAGGTCTTTATCCTTGTTACACAGGGACTGGGATCTAAGCTCAGGTCCTCCTACTTACATAGCAGTTCTGAACCACTCAACCATTTTCCAGTTCCTGGACTAGATATTTTTAATAAATACTTTCCTTTCTCTGTATGCTAGTAAACCTTTATAGTGAAAATGAAGAAATGGAAGTACTAGAATCAAATCCAAACTGCTCAGGGAGCTGACATCCAGGTAGGTATCCTGGTTAATTTTTATTGTCAATTTGACACAAACTAGAATCCTCTGGGATGAGGGTACCTCAGTTATCTCAGTTGAAGAATTGCCTCAGTCAGATTAGCCTGTGTCTGTGAGAGAGTGTCTTAATTGATGGGAAAGGGCTCTGCCCAGTATGGACAGAGGTGGGCCTAAGCTGTATAAGAAAACTAGGTGAGGGCTGGAGAGATGCCTTATTGGTTAAGAGCACAGTGGCTCCTCTTCTAGAGATCTTGAGTTCAATTCCCAGCAACTACATGGTGGCTCATAACCATTTATACTGGGATCTTGATGCCCTCTTCTGGCCCGCAGGTGTATATGCAGGTACAGGACTCAAGAAAAGGAAAGAAAACTAGCATGAATAAGTGAATGAGTACGTACATTCCTCTATAGTGTCTTCTTTAGCTCTTGCTTGAGTGTCTGCCCTGAATTCCCCTAAATGATGGACCATGACCTGGAAGTAGAAGTTTAATAAACTCTTTCCACCTATGTTTGGTCACAGCAACAGAAGATCAAACTATTCCTTTCCTTTAGTGAGGGTGTGATCAGAATGACAGGTGTAATGCTAGCTTTTGTCACAGAAATGTTGACCAGACCCTGTGCTGAGCACTTTATGGAGTTGCTCTTGTTGGTACTTGGAGAGGCGGAGTAGGTGAAGACATGGAAGGTGTGGGGGGCACACAGGCGCTGGTAGCAGGTCTCTTAAACAGACAGTTCAACGTTACCAGTAACTGTGGGGCCTTGGGCAGTTCTATAGAATGAATTACATGGCCAGGTACAGTGCTTGACATAGTATTTAATAAATAGGATGTACTTCCCAAATGTCTGTCATAATTACAGTGTAGTTCTTAACAGACCAATAAGTATAGCCCAGAGAAAGGTAAATCCATTTGTATATGTCACACAGCATACAGAGGATGGACTGAAGTTTGTCCTAGACAGTTAGACGTAAGAGCTTTTGCTGTTAACCATTCTGCTGTATCACTTTTTTTTTTTTTTTTTTTTGGTTTTTCAAGACAGGGTTTCTCTATGTAGCCCTGGCTGTCCTGGAACTCACTCTGTAGACCAGGCTGGCCTCGAACTTAGAAATCCGCCTGCCTCTGCCTCCCAAGTGCTGGGATTAAAGGCGTGTGCCACCACGCCCGGCTTTGCTGTATCACTTTTGAGGATGTGAGAGACTATACCATAGAGCTGTATCTTGCTGAATTTAATGAGTCTGCTGTTTCGAATGTGCATGGGTTCTGTCCTCCTGACCCTCCTGTATGATTTTAAGCATCTTGCTCTGCCTGTGTCTCTGTTCTGAGCAGGTTCTTCTCAAGATGTAAAGAAAAATGAAAGGGTGCTTGGTGTGCGTGGTGACTGAAGGGCTGGGTGTTCCTGAACCAGAAGCAGGCACTGAGTAAGACCTGTATCTTAGTGTTATAGTGTTCTTTAGACTAGAAGTAGGACCTCGTCTCTTGTTATGTTTACCATTGTTGTTCTTTTTTTTCTCGAGACAGGGTTTTCTGTGTAGTTCTGGCTGTCCTGGAACTCACTCTGTAGACTAGGCTGCCCTCGAACTCAGAAATCCGCCTGCCTCTGCCTCCTAAGTGCTGGGATTAAAGGCGTCATTGTTGTTGTTCTTATGTACCTCTTAGGCATGTGTGTGTGTGCGCGCGCGCGCGCGCGCGTGTGTGCACATGGAGGCCAGAAGTAGGTGTTGGGTCCCCCTAGAGATGGGTTGTAGGCAGTTGTGAGTCACCCATGTGGCTGCTGGAACTGAACTCAGATCCTCTAGAAGAACAAGTCCCTTTAACCACTGAGCGTCATCTCTTCAGCTTTTAGGCTGTTCAGATGAAGCTAGTAATGTTGAGAAGCAATCAGTATGCACAGAGAACTCTGATGTGGATTTCACATGCATTTGTCTTATTTAATCCATAAACCTGTGAGTAGTCACTCTTGTTTTATAGTGTGTGAAGAGGGTTAGGAGGCTCACTACAGCCACATAGTTAGTAGTGATAGATCTGGGATTTGAGCAAAGTAGTCTGGCTCCAGAGTCCCTGCTCTTAGCCTCTGTACCCTGCTGCCCTATGCACGTGTATAGGTGTACACGTGCAGTGCTGGTTGAATACCCCACATCTGACTGAGATACTAAGGACTAAAAATATTTTTTATTTCTTACTTTTTTTCAACATTTGCAAGGTTTCTTTTCTTTCTCCACTCTCCCCACTTCCTTTCTTTCAACCAGTTTAGCATCCCCTAATCCAAAAAACTCAGAAAGTATGTTGCATACTTCTGTGGTATAGGAGGCAGTAAGGGACTGGAAAGATGGCTCAGTGGGTTAAAAACACCGTTTTTCTTTTCCTGAAAAATGGGAAGATTTTGGTCACTAGGAATAAAAACCTACAACAACTGTGCTCGACTTTGTCCCAACTTACACCTAGGACTTCACTTTTAGCCTTCTTGCTCTTATGTAGTAAACAAAGTGCTGGGTTTAGAGGGTCTCTGAGGTCCTTTTGAATGCTGACTAAGCATTAATAGGAGGGTAGCACTACTTAGCACCTGGGATTGGAGCAAGACACTTGTAAAGTCAAAGGCGGTCTGATGTTTCAAGGCATTGGAGATGCCAACTTTCAGAACAAAGAATGAGCACCCTATGAGCAAGGCAGCTCTGGCTCTTTTTTGAGGCTTATTGCCAAGGGAGCTCAGACTCTGGTCAGTAACAGCCAGGGACACTTTGGCTGAGGTTTCAGTAAGGACAAGTAAAGCAAGCACGTCCCCACCCCCTTCCTTTTCTTGTCTTTTCAAACTGTTGGTCTTATATCCTTCTGTGTGTGCAGCACTGTTTTAAGTACTTGACTAATATCCTATATATCTTTATAGTAAACTTAGGAGAGTAGTGATGCTAAGTAACATCTGCAGATAACAAAGCTGAGGAAGGCAGAGTTCAATAATGTGTTCACATTTGCTCAGATGGTAGTGTCCCATCTGTGCCCCTAGCCGCTGGGTTATATTGTTTGGGGGACCTGAATAAAGCAGGAGAGAGAGAGTCTTCAGTGTTGTCAGTGACTTTTAAGTTCAGGATGATGATATTTTAGAGTCGAAAGAACCTTGGAAGTGTTTAAATGGTTTCCTTTCCTGACTGCTGTCCTTTACAGAGTTTCCACTTTCCCCTGACAGATGCCTGCCTGGTTCTGTTCCAGGCTTCTACTGAGGGCAGAGGGCATTACTTTACTACCTCCCCAACTCATTTTTATTTTGAGATGGTTTAGCTCTGTAGCTCAAGCTAGCTTGGAATTCCTGGTCCTTCTGCCTCAGCCTCCCTAGTACTGGGAATATAGGCATGTATCATCATGTCTGATTTATTTCCTTATAATATTTTTCTCATTGGCAAAATATTTCTCTTTTTTTTTTTGAGACATGGTTGGTTCTGCTGCCTAGACTCTACAGTCTTGTCTTAGCTACTAAGTACATGGGATCACTGTGACGTCAGGCTCTGTTTTTTGTTTTGACTTGAAATTTAGTTGAGATGTCTCATTAGTTTTAGGCTAGCCTGGAAGCCCACAGTATTAGTTCATCTTTCACAGGCAGCTTTAGCTCTCTCACCTCTAAGAACTTTGCAGCCACAGCTAAACAAATGTGTGTCACTTCTTATCATTATTTAAGTGCAAAGCCTTTTCCACCGTGGAGAATGAATCTTAGGGTATGAAGTCCTCAGCTTGGAAAATGAATGGAGGTGGAGCCTCTTCCATCTCACAGAAGCTGGGGGATTGTAGTGAAGACTCTGCTGTGGGTTTGAGAAAGTCACAAAATGGCTGGAAGTTACTTGGGCTCTTGGCAAACTGCATTTACTTCACTACGCCACTAGGTGATGAGCAACTCAAAGACCTGGGCAGCAGGGACTGCCGTTTAATGGCTGTCTGAAGTCACAGGTATCTTCACTGAAAGATGTTAAGGATGCTGAGATGTACTCCTTATATGCGTTGTCATTCTTGGCGTCTAGCTTTAAATACTAACTTGAAAATTTCTTTGAGTGGTTTTCATAGGAGAGGGCCAAGAGTGTAAATTAACACTTAAATGGAGGGCTGGCAAAGTAGCTTAGAGAGGGATCCATGGGCCTTAGAGGGTGGCAGGAGAACCAACTCCCACAGACTGTCTTTTGATACATGGCATAGCACACCCCCCCAATAAATAATAAATTTTAGGAACTGGGGGTAGGGACCAGGAGTGGGGGGTGACAGTGATTGGGATATAAAGTGAGTAAATACATTAATGGAAAAATACATTTTAAAAAATAATATTTAAACTAAAAAGCAGAAAGCAAGTGAATTTCTGGAGGACAATGTGATGTTTTCACATATTGTGTATACTTGTGTTCAAATTGGGTTGAATAGCACAATCTCCTCAGACATTAATCTTTTCTTTGTAGTGTGAAAAATTTCAAACTCTTCTAGCTTCTAGAATATAGGGCATATTATCACTCTTTGTAGTCTTTCTATTTATATAATATAGCCCAAACTGTATTCCTTTATAAAAATTTTTATTTATTTATTATATGTGAGAACACTGTAGCTGTCTTCAGATACACCAAAAGACGGCATCTGAACTCATTACAGATGGTTGTGAGTCACCATGTGGTTGCTGGGATTTGAACTCAGGACTTCTGGAAGAGCGGTCAGTGCTCTTAACTGCTGAGCCATCTTTCCAGCCCCCAAAACTGTATTCCTAATTGTAACCTCTCCACCTCTCATTTCTTTCTCTCTCTGGCTGCAGACCACCATTTCATTCTTGCTGTTATGAGGTTATTGTTTCTTACTTCCATGTGTGGGGAGACTGTACAGTGCCTTTACTCTCATCCTAGCTTGTATCATTTAATGTAATGATCCCCTGTTGCAGTCATGCTCTTGCAAATGACAGATTTAAAACCTTTTTTTGGGGGGGTTTTGTTTTGTTTTGTTTTGAGACAGGGTTTCTCTGTATAGCCCTGGCTGTCCTGGAACTCACTCTGTAGACCAGGCTGGCCTCGAACTCAGAAATCCGCCTGCCTCTGCCTCCCGAGTGCTGGGATTAAAGGCGTGCGCCACCACGCCCGGCTAAAACCGTTTTTTTTTTTTTTTAATTGACTGAAAAGTATTCTGTAGTATAGTTTACATTTTCTTCCTTGTTCCCCCTCTGACTGTTCCACTTTCTTTCCTTTTCTCCTTTTAAAAACAATGTTGTTTCTTTCTCTTTGAGCTGGGGATAGGACCCAGGTCCTCATGGATGCTAGGTAAGCATTCCACCAGAGAGCCCTGGCTTGCAGTATGCAGTTGCTGTCAGTGCTGTAGTGAACATGGGCTATTGATGTCTTTTTCTTTGTGTGTGTCTATCTTTTGGTCTGCACAGAGTCTTCCTTATGTAATCTGACCTCAGAGCTTACATCTTTCTGCTTTAGCCTGCTAAGTATTGGGATTATCTGCATATCTCACCATACTTGGGCCCTGTGTGAGTAGTGTCTTCACCGCGTTCAGTATTCTTTACTATTGATCACAGTCTATAGAGTAGCTTTCTGGCGTCTGGGTTCCTAGTGATGCAGCATGTGCCAGTGGCCTAAACTGGCCCTTCCTCAGTCCTTTGTAAGCAGCAGCCTATTATGGCTAGGAGCTTGTGAATTTTATTTATGCCTTGAATTTTTTCATAGAGTGGTAAGGTATGCCTTAAAAAAAAACAGATTTATTTTATGTATGTAAATACACTGTCCCTGTCTTTCAACACACCAGAAGAGGGCATCAGATTCCATTACAGATGATTGTGAGCTGGGAATTGAACTCAGGACCTCTGGGGGAACAGTCAGTGCTCTTAACCACTGAGCCATCTCTTCAGCCCTGAGGTGTGCTTTTTTAAAAAGTAGCCTTGAATTAAGAACTTAAAACTTTTCTTGGTACAGATGTTTCCCAGTCTTCTTATGTTACGGGTGAGGAAACTGAAACTGAACCCAGAAAAGTGCAGTGACATGTCTTGAGTCACAGCTAGCCACAGTGGAACCTCAGGCATATAACCCAACTCCTGCTGAGCTGTCCTCTGGTATTGTCACTTCACAGCAAATGGTCACTAGGAATAAACTGAAAAGTTTTTACTG
Source organism: Mus musculus (assembly GCF_000001635.26). Classification (NCBI taxonomy): domain Eukaryota; kingdom Metazoa; phylum Chordata; class Mammalia; order Rodentia; family Muridae; genus Mus; species Mus musculus. Next base: position 86,547,665 of record NC_000072.6, read on the forward strand.
AGACAGGAATTTTGCCACCCATTAATGGGGAATCAGGAAGAGGTAGTAATAACTCTTTATACTCAAAATGTGGCCCATTTGAAGGATTCTGGATCCCTTTGCCCTGATGTCCCAGTTATTGGATCCTCCCTGTAATTCTCAAACTCAATAAATCCAGAAAGTTGCTTCAGCTTTGGAGAAAAGAGTTATTGAGTAGACTGGAGTGGGATAAGTGTGTTTATGCCCTGCTGTAAATAGTTGACAACCTAATCAGCTGCCAGAGCTTGGAGACAGACACTGTAAACCGTGTCTTATCAGTGGTCTAGTTTCTGTTTGCGTTCCAGCTGGGGACTCTTCTGATGGGAACCACCTGTTCCTGGTCTTTGCGCGCTTTGGATTTCCCCAGTCCTTCAGTCCTTTCAGTTTTGAAATGAAACCTGCTCTCCTGGCTAAGGTCAGGTCCAAGAGGACTTTGACAGTTCACACCGACTTGTTTTTTCTTAGAGCCAGCTGGTAAGTGAGCCTGTGGTTTGAGAAGTGGTAGTGAATCAGCTGTTGGGTAAGGACTGAGCAGTGTCATTGCTTTGGGTAACCAGGAAAACAACCAAGTATGTTTGCTCAGGAAGCTGAAAGTTAAGAGTGCAGTCGCCAGAGGGCTGCACAACCGCAGCCTTGCTTTCCAGAGGAGGACGTCTCCCACCCCCAACACCCTACCCCAGGTTTAGCTACTGTAGCCAGCCCAGACTCGCCTTGAATTCCTGATTTTCCTGCCTCAGCCTTTAGTATTAGGATTACAGGTGTATACCATCATGCTTTATTACAAAAAAGGTGTTTGGGGTTTTTTGTCTTTCTTTCTTTCTTTCTTTCTTTCTTTCTTTCTTTCTTTCTTTCTTTCTCTCTTTCTTTCTTTCTTCCCTTCCTTCGTTCCTTCGTTCGTTCGTTCCTTCCTTCCTTCCTTCCTTCCTTCCTTCCTTCCTTCCTTTCTTCCTTCCTTTCCTTCCTTCCTTTCTTTCCTTCCTTCCTTTCTTTCCTTTCTTTCCTCTGTAGCTGTCTTCAGACACACCAGAAGAGGGCATCTGATTTCATTACAGATGGTTGTGAGCCACCATGTGGTTGCTGGGAATTGAACTCAGAAACTCTGGAAAAGCAGTCAATGTTCTTAACCACTGAGCTATCTCTCCAGCTTCTTGTTTTTTTTTATTGTTTTTGAGACAGGGTTTCTCTGCAGACCAGGCTAGCCTCCAATTCACAGAGATCCACCTCCCTCCTGAGTGCTGGGATTAAAGGCATGTGCCACCATCACCTGGCTACTGCAAAAGGTTTTATCTCAGCTTCTTGTCTCCCCATAATACCTCCTCACCTCCTTTCTGTCTGAGTCTCTGGCCTCTCTCTGCTGCTTTGCTGTCCTTGCCCTTCACCATAAACGTCTCACCAGGACATAACTCTTCATTTAACTCTGTCTAGTGAGACTGGCTCACCCCATGACCTCACTAGGTTGCCCCAGGCTCATTTCTTAGCAGCATAGAACCATCCTCCCTTTAGGATTTCTGCTGGAACAATGGCAGCTGCTTTTGTTCTGCATGCTGGCATGTCTTCCTTTGTCTTCCACATTCAGTGGTCCCAGTTAAAGATCCAAGACAAGCCTGGGCACAGAGGTTCAGGAGAAAGTATGGCATTGGGAGGCTATGTTAATATGTTCAGATGTGGGCAGGTGCAAAGCCATATTTAACCATGAAGGCCATGTTGGGTGAGAGGGTAGCCTTGTTCCCTGGCTCATTCTCTTTGGGGACAGAGTGTAGCTCAGTGGTGAAGCACTTGATCCCTAGCACCACAAACACCAGGATGATTGGTAGTTAGTAATTTATATGGAATGTAGCAATTTCTGACTCCTTCTCTTATTCCTGTTCCCTGGAGAGAATGTGTCCTTGGAATGTGTAAACCCAGAAAACACTTAAAAGTTATTTTATGTCTTTAAAGTTTATCTCCACAAATGACATGTTATATACCATTCTGATACTTTGTCTCAAGAATGGGCCTTTAGCCACTATTGTGGAGTACATTTTTTTTAAAGATTTATTTATTTACTTAACATGAGTACACTGTGGCTGTCTTCAGACACACCAGAAGAGGGCATCAGATCTCAGTACAGATGGCTGTGAGCCACCATGTGGTTGCTGGGAATTGAACTCAGGACCCCTGGAAGAGAATTCAGGTGCTCTTAACCACTGAGCCATCTCTCCAGCCCTGTGGAGTACATTTTTTTGTCCAAGCACTCAGGAAGGTAGAGACAGGGAGATCTGTAAGTTCAAGGCCTGTCTGATCTATATCGTAGCAAGCTTCAGGTTAGACTCTGTCTCAAAAACAAAACGAAATAAAACAACAAAAATTGGGCCTTGGCAGTATCCCATGTTAGTAAATAGTCATTTCATTCTTTGTGGCCACTGTGTAGCATTTCATAAAATGGATAGTGCTGTGTTTTATTTAGCTACTTTCCTATTGAGAGACAAGAAAGTGTTTCTCTGTTCTAGATGATGCTCACTGTGATTTAAATGTTGGCTTTCTCTTCTGAGTTTATTGATCTCAGCCTTCAGCCAGCTTCAGTTACCACCTACACGTGGGTGATTTACAGTCTCCAGTTGTTCACAGGGAGAACTTAATGGTGGTTATTGTGTCTCTCTGTCTCTCTCTGTTTCTCTTTCTGTCTCTGTCTCTGTCTCTGTCTCTCTCTCTCTGTTTTCAGTGCTGGGGATTGAATTTAGGTGCTCACACATGCTAGGCAAGTGCTCTATCGCTGAACTGCATCACCAGCCCAGGTATCTTGCATTCATAGTAAGCACAGTGCGCTCCTTCTCTGGTACCCCATCCTCTGATATGGAAGCCCAGCAGCAACTAGACATGCTGTCTTCCCCTTCCTGGTCTGATCACTAGGCACGCACTGGAACTGACCTTCAGTAGTCTAGACATTTGCCTTCTTTGTTGCCCCTGCCTTATGCCTTGGTTTTCTAATTCCTTAGGTTAAATGCTGTTTAAAATGCTTATAGTGGTCAGGGAGCACTGAGTGATGTGTGCTGGTGCAGTCACCTCTAGTTGGCTCCGTCTGTGCATCCAGTCTTCTTTTGTTTTCAGACAGGGTCTCACTGTGCAGTCCTGGCTGGCCCTGGACTTCCTAAGTAGATTAGGCCACAGAGATTTGCTTGTCTCTACTTTCCACATGCTGGGATTAGAGAGTTGTGTGCTATTGTGTTGTCTGGATTTTTCTTTGTTACTTTTTAGAAAAAAGGTTGTCCTGTCCATTCTGTCCCTTTTGCTGTACCCATGGTGACTGCATCAGCCTGAGAAGACTGTGATGTTACGTCTCTGCTTGAGATGTTAGGGGACTGGAGATGGCTCAGCAGTTAAGAGCTTTGGCTGTGGCTTGGGAGAAAACAAGGCTTGAAGAGGAGCAGGCGAGGCTGAGTCAGTGACTCCAGAGTAAGTGCTGAGCCCTAGAGGATTCTGAGGGAGTCAGAGCTGCTTATTCGCCGCTTGGGACAGGCAGAGAGTCTGACGTGACAAAACGTGACAAAGAGTCAGGATGGGAGTATTCCTTAAAATTGGGAAATTTCCAGATGGTGGGGGTACTTAATCCCAGCACTCAGGAGGCAGAGGCAGGCAGATCTCTCCGAGCTGGAGGCCAGCCTGGTCTTCAGAACAAGTTCTAGGATAGGTAGGGCTACACAGAGAAACTGTCTCAAGAAAAGGAAAAAAAAGAATATTGTATTTGAAACAGTAACCAGGGGTCTAGAGACATGGCTCATTAGTGAAGTGCTTGCTCAGTGCTCTTACAGAGGAAGGACATGAGTTTGGTTCCCTGCATCTACTCCTAGCAGCTCATAAGCACTTGGATGCTAGCTCTAGGCTTTCATGGACTCCCACACCAGCTTGTGCACACACTTACTTACATAGACACAGAATTAAAGAAGAAATCATTAGAAATTGTAATAAATTCTACTAGTGAACAGAGGGGAAGGATGACTATTGGAACTTTGCAGTAGAGGTGGCGCCATATTTCCACAGTTGAAGAGCATATGTCTTACACATATGGAGTGGCACATGCAGCTGCTGTGAGGATAGAAAAGCTGCAACTTCTAAGAAGTGTGGGCCCTATGGAGAATGTAAATGTTACAGGAATCTTGAGGAAGGGAAACAGACTCAAAATATCAGTAATTAAGCTGGTCTTACTAAATAGCTTTTTTGGTGCCTCAAGGGGAATCGGTGTTTAAGAAATACCAAGTTCACAACCAAAAGGGGCTTACTGAGTGGAGGAGACTGAACTAGCTTATACCTTGTGCTTAAAGACATATAAAGTAAAAGAGCATTGGCTGCTCTTGCACCAGACCTGGGTTCTGTGATCAGCACCCACATGGTGGCTCATAACCACTTGTAACTCTAATTCCAGGGGATCTGGTGCCCTCTTCTATGGCCATTGCAAGTGTGTGGTACACTGACATACATGTAAATACTCATACATATAAAATAAGAATATAAGGCAAGTATGCTAGTGGTGGGGGCAAACACCTTTAGTCTCAGCACTTAGGAACTACAGGTAAGCAGATTTCTGAGTTCAAGGCCAGCTTGGTCTTCAGACCAAGTTCCAGGACAGCCAGGGCCAGGACAGCCAGTGCTACACAGAGAAACCCTGTTTCAAAACAAAAAAACAAAAACAAAAACACGAAAACAAAACAAACCAAACATAGGATATTGCTTTCCTGGATGGCTGAGAGAATGGAGTAGTCAGCAAGATAGGAAATAGAGGGGGCTGAATCCTGAGGTCTCCTGAGAACAGCATGGTGGATGGAGGGTAAGGAGGGCTGGGCAAACATCTCAGGCCAGGTCATGGATAACCACAGGGATCAATGACACAGCCTCGTCTGCCTCTGCCTCTGCCTCTGCCTTTCTCCCCTCTGATTTCTTTTAAAAAAAGATTTATTTTATGTATGTGAGTATACTATCACTGCTTTTAGACACACCAGAAGAGGGCATCAGATCACATTATAGATGGTTGTGAGCCATCCTATGGTTGCTGGAAATTGAACTCAGGATCTCTGGAAGAACAGCCAGTGTTCTTAATCACTGAACCATGTCTTCAGTCCTTTTGTTTACCTTTAAAAACGTTTCTTGTGTTTGTATGTATGTGGAGGAACACAAGAACCATAGTGACTGTATATGAGTCATAGAACAACTTTTGGAAGTTTGTTTTCTCTTTTCTCTGTGTGAGTTTCCAGGATCATACTTAGGGCTCCAGGGAGGTTGCCTGATGGTCTTTGTATTTGGTGTTCTGCTTGCTTTAAAATCCCCAGAAACATACCTTTCTTTTTCCTCCTCAGCCTTTGCTGCCAGGAGCCTGCTTTCTGTTTTGTTGAGGAGGTTGTTGTTATTTGGTTATTTTAGAGACAGGGTCTCTCTGTAGCTCTGGCTCAGTCCTACAACTCGTTATATAGATCAGGCTAGCTTTGAATTCACAGACATCCTTTGCTTCCTGAGTGCTGAGATTAAAGGCATGTACTACCATGCCAAGCCCAATATTTTTATTTTTATGTATGAGTATTTGCCTACATGTCTGTATGCTGTGTGAGTGCACCACCCTAGGAGGCAAAAGAAGGGAATCAGATCCTCTGGTACTGGAGTTACAGACAGCTGTGAGTTGCCATGTAGGTGTTGGGAACTGAACTTGGGCCTTTTGCAAGAGCAACAAGTATTTTTAACTGAATCATCTCTCAAGCCTCTACAAATTACACACACACACACACACACACACACACACATATTTTAAAGATTTATATACGAGAATAACACACACACATATATTTTAAAGATTTATATATGAGAATAACATTGTCACTGTCTTCAGACACACCAAAACAGGGCATTGGACCCAATTACAGATGGTTGCAAGCCACCGTGTGTTTGCTGGGAATTGAACTCAGGACCTCTGGAAAAAGAGTCAGTGTTCTTAACTGCTGAGCCATCTCTCCAGCCCCTTAAATTATATTTTTAATTTTAATTTTAAATTTTAGATGTGTATTTGTTAGTGTGCATGTACCGTTGCATATGTGTGGCTCTCAGAGTACTGCTTTGTAGAATCAATTATTGCCTATTATATGGGTCCTGGAAATTAAACTCAGGTTGTCAGTCTGGGTGGCAAGTGCCTATATCTGTTGAGCCATCTCTCCAGCTCTTCAAAACAACAGATTTAGCTACTTTATCTTTTTAAAAAATCATTACATTTTTATTTATCCATTTTGTGTGCATAGAGTAAAGGATGGGGTGGCATGCAGGTGCCATGGTGCCTTGTGGACATCAGAGGACAGCTTGTAGGAGTTGGATTTTCTTGTTCCACTATGTGGATCCTGGGGATCAAATTAGAATAGTCAGGCTTGACAGTGCCTTTACCTTGTGCCATTGTGTCAGCCCCTCGGCTGCTTTGTCTTTAAACATGCCTCCTATGTGGATGCCTGCCGTAGTCTTGGAGCTCCTTTAAGGGAGTTGGAAGGAGGGAGCATTTCCTAGACTTATCTCCTTCTGGCCCAGGCTTAGGAACCGACCTCCATAGCTGCAGCAGTTTAGGGCTGGATTGAATGTGAATCTGGAATTGCTCTCTGAATTTTGAGGAGGGACAGGACACAGGAGTAGTAACTATAGAGGGAAATCTATCAGTGAAACACAGGAAGAAGTAAGGAAGAGGCCAGACTTTGATAGCACGTGCCTGGAGTGGCTGAGACAGGAGGATCTGGGCTATATAGTGAAACCCTGTCTCAGTAGTCCAAGAGGGGCTGCCTATCCATCCATTTGTGGTGGGTTTCAGGTTTGCAGTAGGCTTGAGTGTCTGCCTGGAATGGTCTTTGAGTTTATGGCAAGAACTGGCTCTGACGTGCCACAGGGCCATGAGATTGGCTGTCACCAGTCCTCTTGGGGTTTATTGTGTTTTTGTGTATACCGTGGACTCGACTATAAGCTGAGAGGAGTCAGAGTAGAAACAGTACTTGTTGATACAGAACACTCCGAAGGCTGGAGAATGTGGCACAGATGGGATGGTCTAGGTGGTTATCTGTCCTGTGTGAAGCACATATGTCCTCCAAGCAGGAGTAGGAGTGGTTTTGGTGACTGTTGCTAGTTTTTTTTTTTTTTTTTAAGATTTATTTATTATTATATCTAAGTACACTGTAGCTGTCTTCAGATGCACCAAAAGAGGATGTCAGATCTCATGGTGGTTGTGAGCCACCATGTGGTTGCTGGGATTTGAACTCAGGACCTTCAGAAGAGCATTCAGTGCTCTTAATCACTGAGCCATCTCTCCAGCCCCTGTTGCTAGTTTTCAAAGATGCTCTGTCTTTCCCTGTTCTGCACTCTGTATCCTTTATGTCCCCACTTCTTTTTTCTGCTTAGATTCCATAGTCCACTCATACTTACATTATAGATTACTAACTCACACCCAACTGGACTCTGGCTGTGCACAGTTCACTAATACTAGGGCTGCCAGCCAGTTTGCTCCATTAGCTTTGATGATTTTGAAGCTTTAAAAAAAAAATTAACTTTTGCTGGGCATGGTATGGGATTTCTGAGTTTGAAGCCAGTCTGGTCTACAGAGTGAGTTCCAGGACAGTCAGGGTCACACAGAGAAACCCTGTCTCAAAAAAAAAATTAATTAATTAACTTTATTATAAAACAAACCAAAACAGCAACTTAGAAATAAAAATAATCACACCCTGATATTAATCAGATCCAAAGTCCATAGATCTCAATGAACTATTATACAGTTAGAATAGGCATTCACTAATAAATACATTTTCATGTGCTTAGCAGATTGGAGCTATGGTGGTGAGAGTGGAGGCTGGATTCAAATGTAGAAGCCTGTGCTTCCCTCTTAGATACTCTACTTAACAGGGATGGAGTGACAACCAGGGTGTGTAGGCTGACCATCCTTCAGATGATTCTGACACCAGGCATCATCTGAGGAACATGTATCAGAGGTACATGGACTTTGGGGTCTTTGTCAGCTCCTTACCCAGGAAGGACCAGGAAGCCTTTTTGGTTTTTAGGGCTGGAGAGATAGCTCAGTGGTTAAGAGCATGTACCCCTTCCAGAAGACTCAGGTTCAGTTCCTAGCACTCACATCCACCTGTAACTCTAGCTCCAGGGGCACCCAATGCTTTTGACTTCCACAGACACTAACACTCATGCATGAACCGCACCCCAGAATAAATAAAATAAGAGATCCTAGGAATTTAGTGTGTGTCATGTGATAAGTCAGAAAAAGTTTAAGGAGATGAAGGAGCCAAGTGAGCAAATAAGGGAATGAAGAGTGCGCCTGGGATGGGGTTTAAGAAACATGGACAGACCACATATTATAGGACATGGAGGGCCTTAATGTCAGGTCCCACTGCAGACTAGTGCTTTTGAGATTTACCAGAAACTTTGCATTAAGAAAGCAGGTTTATTGGGGCTGGTGAGATGGCTCAGTGGGTAAGAGCACCCGACTGCTCTTCCGAAGGTCCAGAGTTCAAATCCCAGCAACCACATGGTGGCTCACAACCATCCGTAACAAGATCTGACTCCCTCTTCTGGTGTGTCTGAAGAGAGCTACAGTGTACTTACATATAATAAATAAATAAATCTTTAAAAAAAAAAAGAAAAGAAAGCAGGTTTACAAGGGGAGGGGGAGGAAGGACAGGGCTTTTGGAGAGGAAATTAGGAAAGGGGATAACATTTGAAATGTAAATAAAGAAAATATCTAATAAAAAAAAAAAAAGAAAGAGAAGCAGGTTTAAATGTAGACCCTGGTGGCTGTGCAGCATACTTGAGACTTGCTTCTAGGGTTTTATATGTTTACTGTGCTCTAGTGAAGGACTTCCTTCTTCAGTCTGGCTGCCCTCAGTCCCCAGAGCCCTCTTTGATGTTATTTCAGTTTATCCTATGAGCAACTAGATGCCAGTTACCTCTTTTTTTTTTTTTTTTTTTCCTTTTTTCCCCTACCTTTTAGGCTGTTAAGTTACCTCTTTTAAGGGCTCTCCTCGCAGCCTGCACAGCCAAGTTCAGGGCTCAGTTTAGAGAATCCATAGTCTTCCTTAATTCCACTTGAATTATGCTCCTTTTCTCTCTTCACTGTATAGCACAGGCTGGTCTCATGATCCTTCTTAGCCACTCTCATGTTAGGATTACAGATTGATGCCACAATACTCAGCTTAGTTCCTCTTACAGAGGCTTTCGCTCTGTGGTATGACTTCATCTAGGAAGAGAAAGGTAGTGCTGTCCAGCTAGAGTGCTAGATGGGAAGGCGAGTGCATGCCTCTGACCCCAGTACTTAGCACTGAGACTGGGGAGAAGGCTTGGCAGTTAAGAGCACTGACTGCTCTTACCTAGGACCTGGATTCAACTTCTATCACTATATGATAGCCTGCAGCTAGCTGTAACTCCAGTCCTGGGAATCCAATGCCTTCACATGATGTACACACATAATGCAATCAAAACATATACACTTAAAATAAATAAAATAAAATAATAAATAATAAATAATAAAATCCCAGACAGCATGTCTCAGGTCACTAAAAGGTCATCAAATAAGATAGGATAGAAAGACTCTTAAGAGCAGCAGTTGGGGGTGCTGGAGAGATGGCTCAGCAGTTAAGAGCACTGACTGACTGCTCTTCTGAAGGTCCTGAGTTCAAGTCCCAGCAACCACATTGTGGCTCACAACCATCCAAGATCTGGCGCCCTCTTCTGGAGTGTCTGAAGACAGCTATAGTGTACTTACATATAATAAGTAAGTCAAAAAAAAAAAAAAAAAAAAGCAGAGGTTGGGAAGGATCAGAACAAAAAGTATCTTTTTGTTATTTTGTGTTTTTGAGACAGGGTCTCTCTGTATGTAGCCCTGGTTGTTGTGGAACTCTCTGTAGACCAGGCTGGCCTCAGACTCACAGAAATCATTCACCTGCCTCTGCCTTCCAAGTGCTAGGATTAAGAGTGTGCATCACCACACCTGGTATTAGTGAAAAGAATTCTCGAAAAAAGGAGGTGTCTCATGATTTTAACCTATAGTCATGAGATAATATTTGCTCAGTGTATACATGTTTAACAAAGATGGCATGGAGGGAAGGAGACTGCCAGAGAAGGATTAGTGCCTGGTTTTTCTCTGACTTACTTATGGCTTGTGCCCTTCTCAGTAGATATTTTCTTCTGAGTATGTTGGAGGCCTGGTGTGTGCGTGTGTTGTCTGCCTACTGAAAGACCACAGAGGGAGCAGAAGTCAGACAGACTGAGGCCCTGGTCTTGTACTATGCAGAGACTCCTGTCTTTTTTTTTTTTAAAGATTTATTTATTATTATATCTAAGTACACTGTAGCTGTCTTCAGATGCACCAGAAGAGGGCATCAGATCTCATTACGGATGGTTGTGAGCCACCTCGTGGTTGCTGGGATTTGAACTCAGGACCTCTGGGAGAGCAGTCGGTGCTCTTAACCACTGAGCCATCTCTCCAGCCCGAGACTCCTGTCTTACAGCTTAGGAGGATCGAGTTTCTCTCTAGATGAAGCCTGCATAAATAGTGGTCAGCAGAGCAGCTGTACCGTGATGAACCTTGCTCTCAGTTCAGTAAGTAGCATAGAGTAGAGCATGATAAAAATGTGTTTGTCTTCCTTTTTGGCGGTCTGTCTCAGATAGCTCAGGCTGGCCTTGAACTCTAATGTAGCTGAGGATGACGCTGAACTTCTGACGTTGTCTTCCATCTCTCAAGTGCTGGAATTAGAAGTAGATGCTACTTTGTCCAACTTTTATGTGATGCTGGGCATTGAATTCAAGGTTTCATGTATGCTAGGCAAGCACTCTACCAACTGAGCTATACCCTTAATCTTAATTTTATTTTAAAAAAGTATTATTATTGTGTGCATGTGAGTGTGTGTGTCTGTGTGTGTGTGTGCCTATGTGCAAGCGCACAGCATGTGAGTGGGGGGTCAGAGGACAATTTGTTTGTGCAGACTCTCTCTTTCCTTCATGCAAGTTCTGGTAATTGAATTGAATTCAGGTTGACAGACTTTTTGACCAGTGCCTTTACCCACTGAGGATCTCAGTGATCTCCAGTAAATTTTTTTCTTAAAATAGTATCTCTCTCTGAGGCTTAGACTGCCTTGGAGCTCACCTAAGCTAGCCTCAAATTTATGTTAATCTTCCTGCCTCAGCTTCTCAAGTGCTGCAGTTGTAAGCTCACACTTGGCTCCAAGCAGCTTTCTGGACAGCCATAGTGAAGGCATCCTGCATTTCTGGAGTAGCTGTGGCAAGGCAGTGGATGGGGTGGAGTGGGCTGAGCAAGAGTCAGCTTTACTGAAGTAGCTAATGGCTTATATGGAGGAGGAAAGAAAGGAGTAGTTAATGCTAGGTCTGATATTTGTGCTTACCACCCACAGAAGAACCAGATACTTGTTTGTGTGCTAGGGGAAGAGCTCAGGTCCCCTGAGGCCATTTGCCTCCTTGTGATGTGTCAGTCTTGCTTTCGGCAGGCATCTAGAGCTCAGGAGGGAAGAAGTAAGGAGCTAAATAGCCTGGCTTCAAACCCTAGGGGTCTCAGTGTGCTTCCTGGGACCTGTCTTTCTCATCCCATCCAGCTTGCTGAGGGTTGCCTGTGGGAAGCCACATGTGCCGTTGCAGAGTGGCACTGACTACTGCTGGCCACCACGCATAAGATTGGACAAACAACCAATGTGTACATATGCAGTAAAGTTTTTTGCAAAGACACTGCCTGGCCCAGGCATGATAATGAGGTTCTGTAAGGTACTGAGAGTATAACCAATCAGATGTGAGACATGCAAATGAGGTATGATAATGAGGTTCTGTAAGGTACTGAGAGAGAGTAGCCAATCAGATGAGGAACATGCAAATGAGGCTTAGTGCATAACCAATCCGGGTGTGAGACACGCCCCTCCTAGGCCTATAAAAGCAGCACCAGTTCTGGGCTCGAAGTCTTTTCGCCTCTACAATCAAGCTCTCCCAATAAACGTGTGCAGAAGGATCCTGTTGCAGCGTCGTTCTTCCTGGCCAGTCGAGCGTGCGCAAGAGTTGCCTTCACCTTTTTCAGACTCCCTAGCCTGGCTTCTGGGAAGAGGAGGGAGCTTAGGGACTGTGAAATAACTTGAAGGGTTTGTTGTTGCTGTTCTCCAGTCCCTTCTGTAACACACTGGAGGTGGAGGAAGTGGGTAGGAGGGCCATCAGCATGGTACTCTGCTGAGACCTCTGTTAATGCTCTGCCTTTCTATGGGCTGTCCCTCTCTTCCAGCTATTAGTAGATTATGAGCACAGGCCCTTTTGTGATTTTGCTTGTCTTGAGGCCAGGTCTTGCTGTGTCACCCAGCTGTCCTCAAACTTGAGATCGTCCTGCCTGGGTCACCCGGCGACTAGGATGACAAGCAAACATCACCATATCTGGTTGATTTTATTTATTATATTTTTTAATTAAATTTTTTCCTTAGGTCATGGTGGCTTGAGTCTTTAACCTCAGCACTTGGGAGGCAGAAGTAGGTGGAGCTCTGAGTTTGAGGACAGCCGGGTCTACATAGAAAACCCTGTCTTGGGGCTGGAGAGTTAAGAGCAGCAGTTAAGAGCACTGACTGCTCTTCCAGAGGTCCTGAGTTCAATTCCAAGCAAAAACATGGTGGCTCACAACCACCTGTAATGGGATCTGATGCACTCTTCTGGTGTGTCTCAAGACAGCAACAGAGACTCACATCTATAAAATAAATAAATCTTTTTTTTTTTTTTTAAAGAAACCCTGTCTTGAAAAACCAAAAAAGGAAAGAGAAATCCATATATTTTGATTGCAATTCCCCTCCCCCAAACTCTTTCCAGATCCTCCCCACACATCCAATAACAACAAAAAGAAGCCCAAACAAAGCAATATAAGACAAAAAGTCTTAAAATGTTTTGAATTCATTTTGTATTTGCCATTTACTGCTGGGCATGAGGCTTCCCCTGAAGTGTAGTTCATATACCCAGTGAGACTGTTGGAGACAACTAACTTCTCTGTGGATGTCAGGCACAGGGAGCGTCTTGTTTAGGTGTGGGAGCCCATGCCCACTCCCTCCCAGCACTGGGGCCCCATCTGCTTTGATGGCTGATTTTATTTAACTTGAATATTAAAGATCCCTTTTGGGGACAGGAGAGATGGCTCAGCCCTGAGCATTGGTTGCTCTTCTCAAAGATCTAAGTTTATTTCCTAGCACCTATAAGGTATCTCAGAACTGGCCACTACTCCAGCTCTTAGAGATCCGTATCTTCTGGCCCCCCTGGTGCATTGTACATATACAAGTAGGCAAAATATCTATACACATTTGAATAAAACAAAGCAAAACAAAAACCCTTTAAACAACAATTCCACCTTTGCATGCCTGGGATCATGGCATCTACCTCTAATACCAAAACTCAGGCAGAGGCAAGAGGATCTTTGTGAGTTCAAGGCCAGCCTGGTCTACATAGCCAGTTTTCAGCCAGTCAGGGTTACATAGATCCTATATAATAAATAATATATAATTAATAGAAATAAATGTAAAATAAACAAAAGACACCTTTTCATGTCATCAAGTACAGAATAGGTTATAGGGAGCAGATGAAGTCTTTAGTATATTGACATGGGCAAGGACCAAAGCCTTGTTGGACCCATGGGAAAGTGGCAAAGCCTTTTCCCATATGGGCTGGGCTCAGATTTCTTCCTCTGGTCCAAGTACTAGCTAACAATTGACCAGTGTGGGCAAAACCTATCAACTGCGCCTTCTTCTTCCTTGTTTACGTCCTGAGACAGCTGTCCTACAGACTTTTCCCTCTTGTGCTGTACCAAATAAATGCTCTTAGATACCAGGGTGCAACTCCATCAGAGAGTGCATGCCTCTCCTGCTCCAGATTATTTGTACGTATGTACATACATAACATACGCACACACAATGTATATAATATCTTTCCTTTCTTTATTCTCCCAGTCTCCTGACCAGTGTTCTAGGCATTTATTTCATAGTATTTAATCAATGCATTTCATGTTTAATTTTTGTTTGTTTGTTTGTTTGTTTTTTCAAGACAGGGTTTCTCTGTGTAGCCTTGGCTGTCCTGGAACTCACTCTGTAGACCAGGCTGGCCTCGAACTCAGAAATCCGCCTGCCTCTGCCTCCCAAGTTCTGGGATTAAAGGCATGTGCCACCACTCATGTTTAATATTTTAAAGGTCCTATATCTCTTCCCTTTTTGTTTTATCAGTAATATTTTATACTGTTTGAGTCCATGCTTTTATCATTTATTTATTACCTCCTTCCAATAGAATCCAAGCTCCAGGGGATGCCTTTTCTTCTCCTTTTTAGTACTTCTCAGCTCGTTTAGAACAGTTCATGCATACACTTGATGCTTAAGCATTGAGTGGTTGAATATAGACTACTCTTTGCTTTATTTTGGGTGATTATGCACACAGTGTTCTAGTACTCACATCTTTGCACCCCTCCCACTGTCACCTTATGAGAGAGTCTGAGCAGTGGAGCAGCAGAGCTAGAGGATTGCATGTGCACCACACCAGTTCAGGGAATCAGCTTCCCTCAAGATTGGCATATAGCTATAATCCCAGCACTCAGCACGGAGACGGGAGGATTAAGAATTCTAGGCTAGGGGCTGGAGAGATGGCTCAGCAGGTAAGATCACTGACTGCTCTTCCGAAAGTCCTGAGTTCAAACCCCAGCAACCACACAGTGGCTCACAACCACCCACAAAGATATCTGATGCCTTCTTCTGGTGCACCAGAAGTCAGCTACAGTGTACTTACGTATAATAATAAATGAATCTTTGGTTCAGAGCAAGGAGGGACTGAGCGAGTGGGACGGACCAGAGCGAACGCTTTTAACTGGAGCAAGCAGAGGTCCTAAAAATTCAATCCCCAACAACCATATGAAGGCTCACAACCATCTGTACAGCTACAGTGTACTCACATACATAAAATAAATAAATACATCTTTTAAAAAAAATTCTGCCGGTGTGGTGGTGCATGCCTTTAATCCCAGCACTCGGGAGGCAGAGGCAGGCCGATTTCTGAGTTCGAGGCCAGCCTGGTCTACAAAGTGAGTAGCCGGGCTATTCAGAGAAACCCTGTCTTGAAAAAACAAACAAACAAACAAACAAAAATTTTAGGTTAGCCTGTGCACATTGTAGGTTCAAGATCTATCTAGGCTACATGAGATGGTATCTCAAAAGCCAAAACCAAACAAATAAAACCCCCCAAACAAATAGAAGAAGGTAAAGTTCAAGTTGGGTTAGCCTGGACTGCACAGTATGTTTGAAGCCAACCATTCTCCAGCTAAGCCAGTCTCACACACACAAACAAAACAACAAAAAACCATATTGTGTTTTCTTTCATATGTGGTTTCTAGACTCCTGTACATAAAGTCATGTATGTATATATGATGTGTAAGGCTCTAATGAGTGGGTAAGAAACTGGAGAGTAGTGGTGGGGAATGTGCTTAGTATACAGGAAGTATACTTGTGTGAAAATGTTCTAAGTCATACAGTACCATGTATGATGAAGCACTCAAGGTTGTTGATTTTGAAACCATGTTTCACTGTCTAGCCATGCTAGTCTGGAACTCACTGGGTAGACCAGGCTGGCTTCCAACTCACAGAGATCCACCTGTTTCTGCCTGCTGAGTGCTGGACTTAAAGGTGTATACCAGCGTGCTTGGTGGTTTCCCTGTGGCTCTAAGGACACTGAGTCTTGTCTTTCCATGTGCTCTCCACTGACAGGTGGAAACATGGTCTGGTAACACCACGCTTCCGGATGTGATTGTGGAGCTGGATTGCTTAACCTGGGCTAAGTCATTTATCTTCCTGTGTCCCTCAGTTCTTCATGGTAAGGAAGGGTAATAATGGCACCTTTTTGAAAGGGTTTTATGAAGGATCATCAATTAAGCTAAGGAAAATGCTTATTCTAGTAAACTGAGACAGTTACTCCTGTAGAACTCTTTTTGTAGTGCTGGCATCCACCCATGGCTTTACATATGCCAGACAAGTGCTAAGAAACATGAGTTGGTTTTCACCTCCTTGACTGTAAAAGGTTGAACCAGGGGTCTCCTGTTGTCTGACTTTGTCTCAGGCTCAAAGCTCTGTAGCTAGCTGAAGCTGGCCTTAATGCTCTTTTTGCCTCCCAAGTACTGGGACTATTGGCCTGCCCCACCATTTCTGGCTTAAGGTTAACATCTTTACATGTGCACACTGGGCAGATATGTAGCCACATCCCCAACTTTCTAATTGATTCTCTTATTAATGCTCATGAGCTATAAGTTAGCCCAAGTTCCTTTCAGCTTTGTTTATGCAGTTGTTTTCTGCCTGTAGGTTTTATATTTTTTGGCATTCAGATATTTTGCCTTAGAATTGTTTCTGCTTTGAGACCAATGTTTAGGAATAAAGTGTGCTTTTCTATCTTGAAATTATAGAAAATGGCTTTTTATTCTTTTGAGTACTATATGTATTTAACTTATTAATTTGAACATTTAAATTTCAACAATTGTTCAATCTGGAATTTATTGTTAGGTCAAGAGTGGTTAAGTCTTGAGTCTTGATTTTTTTTTTTTTTTTTTTTAAATTTAAGGGCTGCAGAAGTGTTAAGAGTGCCTGCTTGTCTTCGAGAGGACCAGAGATCAATTCCCAGCATCCATCCCTGGAAGCTACAGGGAATTCAACACTCTTCCTGACTTCCTCAAACACCTGCACACATATGGCTTATAGACACACAGGGAAAGAAGTAAAGGAAATCTTAAAAACAGCTGTGTATTTTTAAATTTAGTCTGTGTGTGTCTGTATGTGTCTCTGTGTCTCTGTGTGTGTATGTGATAGTTTTCAGCCTTTTTCCACTGTGCTACCAGCGTGTGTGTGTGTCATGGGGCTTGGCAGCAGGCACTTTACCTGTTAAGCTTTCTCTCTGCCCTCTACTTTCATTTGGATAGCTGTCTAAACCGTCATTGAAGAGACATTTTCCTTGTGAGGTCCTGGCTGGCTCCATACTCTGAATTCCTCCTTCTGTTTGTCCAGGGCTGGGGTGAGCTGCACGTGTAGATGTGCCCTGATGTTTGTTCCCCTTCTCCCAGCACATCAGAGAGTGGACCAATGTCTGAATGTGGTCAAGAATGAATGTGGGCCGGGCCTGGTGGCCCATGCCTTTAATCCCAGCACTCAGGAGGCAGAGGCAGGCGGATTTCTGAGTTCGAGGCCAGCCTGATCTACAAAGTGAGTTCTAGGACAGCCAGGACTATACAGAGAAACCCTGTCTCAAAAAAAACAAAAAAAGTGAATGTGGTTGTGAGTGCTGTAGTGAATGTGGTTGTGAGTGCTGTAGTGAATGTGGTGGTGAGTGCTGTAGTGAATGTGGTGAGTGCTGTAGTGAATGTGGTTGTGAGTGCTGTAGTGAATGTGGTGGTGAGTGCTGTAGTGCACTGAGGTGAGGAGACTGCTGCCCTTGGCTCTGCAGACTTCCCGTGCAGACCCGGATAAAGGACTGCATTATACTGGGTTCACCACTCATGCAAACAGAATATTCTGCTTTGTTAATAAACAAATGACAGGTTTGGTACTAGCTTAGCAGAAAGCACTGGTCTAGCATTTCAGTGCCCTGGGCTTGATCCCAACACCACAGAAACAACTAGCTGACTGTAGCAGCCACTTCCTCCAGCCCACACATACTGGGGAATATTGATGAAGGGGTAACCCCACTGGATCCCAATTTTGTCCTTGACAGCTGGAATTTTAATTCCAGTAAGTTTCTTGCCTGGATTTAAAGTAAAAGAAAGCCAGGTATATTTGTATAATCTTAGTACTACTGCTGCTGGCCACAAACAATGAAGGGAAGCTGACCTTCATGTGGAACACACCGTGTAGGCAAAAGTTCTGAGCAACAGATAAATTAGGTCCCTCTTGATGAAGTTCTTTCTGGTTTGAGTAACAAGCTACATATATACTAGTAGACTTCATGTCCATTCAGAGCCTGTGAATGAATGCAAGTGGTAGATTTTAGAGATTTTTTTCTTTAAGGTTGTTTTTGTGTGTATGTATTCACACATGTGCAGTGCCCACAGAGTTCAGAGAAGGTGGTGTTGGATCTGCTGGAGTTGGAGTTATAGGTGACGGTAGGATGGAAACTGAGCTCTGCTCCTCGGCAAGGGCAGTGAGCACTCTTAACCACCAAGTCTTCTCTCCAACTGGGAAATAGAGTTTTTGCAAATGTAACTTACAGAGCACCATCACTGTGGCAGATCCTGATCCAGTGATGATGCTCTATAAGACAAGGTTGCCATGGAGATGGAGGCAGGGACTGGAGTTCTGCATGCTGCTATGAGCTACTCCAAGGACAGCCAGCCATCACCAGGAACAAAACTCTTCCCCTGCTTTTTGGAGTGTGGCCTTGCTGACATCTGGTTGTAGTCTGTGGTCTCCAGGCTGTGGGATCAGCTTCTGCTCTTTGAAGCCTGACAGCCATTAGAATATCTCTAGAGACTAAAGCACGTACTATCACCTCTGTGCTCTGAAAGAAGATGGAGGACCAATGATGCCAAGCATTGAAGCTCTAGCCAATACCCTGCACTTGGGCTCCTGCTCTCACTTGTTGGCACCTTTACCATGTACACTGAGCTATTGAAATTATTCTAATGTCAGGACATGTTACTCTGGCAAGTAGACACACTTGCTAACATCAGGTGTCTCCTCAGCTTTTAGTTCCTATGAATGTCAAAAGATGACATTGGATTCCCCGGAGCTGGGGCTAAGGATGAGAGTGAGCTGTCACGTGGGTGCTAGGAAAGGAACCGAGGTCCTCTGTAAAAACAGCAAGTACGGGCTGGAGAGATGGCTCAGCAGTTAAGAGCACTGACTGCTCTTCCAAAGGTCCCGAGTTCAAATCCCAGCAACCACATGTTGACTCACAACCATCTGCAATGAGAATAATAAATCTTTAAAAAAAAAATCTGAAAGTTAAAAAACAAACCAGCAAGTGTTCTTATCACTGAACCATCTTTAGCTACTGGAGCTCCATCCTTAACTTTTCCTTTCTATGCAGAAAAACAATTGTGGTGACAAGGTGACCCCAATGCCCTATGTTTTTTGGATGCTTAAAAATTATTATTATTACTTATTACTATTGTTTTGGCTCTTTGAGACTGTTTCTCTGGGAACTCACTAGGCTGGTCTTGAACTCACAGAGATCCATCTGCCTGCCTCCTGAGTGCTGAGATTGAAGGGGTATACACCACCACCTGCATTGTTATTTGTGTTTTCTAGAATCCTGTCCCTACAGCTCATGCCATGCGCTTGTTGGAGCTTTCAGGCTGGCGCAGGTAGCCTGTAACTCAGAGCTGTGGTGAGAAAAAGAACTTCTCTCTAGCAGCACTGGGCCTGAGGGCCCTACAGTGACTGCTGCTGAAGGGCCCCAGCCCCTGCTCAGCTCCTTACCTGCTAGCAGGTCTTGTGGGAACCTATGCTGGGCAGTGGCGCCAAGGCTGTCTTCAGTCTAGACTCCTGTGCTTGGATCCTGCTTTCGTCACAGTGGGAATTCTAGCAGTGCTACATTGCTTTTGTTTCTTCCCACATCCTGGGTCTGAGCAAAGGCTTGGCACATCTCAACACTCTTAAGAAATGCTTGTGGAGGATCCAGAGCAGGGAGTGGCTCAGCAAAGCATTGGTTGCTCTTCCAGAGGACTCAGGTTTGGTTCCTAGTGCCCACATGGCACTCAAAACCATCTTTTACTTTAGTCCTGGAGACAGACATCCTCTTCTGACCCTCACAGACTCTGCATGCACATGGTACACAGACATACATGCAAGCAAGACACCACACATCTAAAATTTAAAAATAGAAAAAAAAATATTTTGGTGTGTGTTTTGCTGATTTTTGAAGCATCTGCTGCCAGGTAACCTTGCCCAGACCTGGTCTTGTGCCGCCTAGACTTTCTCCATTTCCTCTTTGTTTTTTTGCTTTTTATAGCTTTCTTTTCTTTCTGTTTTGTTTTTTGGTGGTCTGGGGAGACTTGAACCCAGAACTTCAGACATGCTAGGCAAGAGCTCTACCACTGAACTACATCCCAGGCCTGCTCTTTTTTTTTTAAAATTTATTCATTTATTATATGTAAGTACACTTCAGACACCCCAGAAGAGGGCATCAGATCTCATTACAGATGGTTGTGAGCCACCATGTTGGTTGCTGGGATTTGAACTCAGGACCTTTGGAAGAACAGTCAGTGCTCTTAACCACTGAGCCATCTCTCTACACCCTCTGTTTTTCTTTGTACCACTTGCTGAGTGGCTGGCCTTTTTTACTCCAAGATGCATCCATCTCCTGAAACTTCAAGCCAAGCCAATGCCCTGGGCCTTCTCAGACCATGCCCTCAGAATGATCTAGAACATGGGCATGGCTGCAGAATACCACTTGCCGAGTCCCAGGAGCTGTGAGCTGTGGTCTGTAGTCAGAATCGCACTGTTGTCCAGTTGGTTACGCCCACGCCTGCCTTGGCCATAATGATTTGCTTCTGCGATCCTGTATGTGAGAAGCCTAGGAACCTCCCTGAGATGCTTCTGCCTGGATCACCAGAGTGGGCAGGATACAGGGCCATTCTGGTTCCTACATACAAGGGACTGAGGTGCATATTTTACATATAACAGACTTGGCCAGGTTCTCCCAGCATCTCTCAGTCCCTCCCTGGGACACCCTGTCCCCAACCCTGAACTTTCCAGCCCAAAGGCTGGGTTGTCCTTCCCACAGAGGCTCTTCCCTATATAATCCAGACATTTGCTTGTCCCTCTCCTCTTTCTGAGCAAACATGCCTGTTTCTCCCTTTCTCCTCCCTCCTCCCACGCCCATGGCGACTCCCCTAGCTTCAATCCTTGGGGCCAGTGAACTTACCCAAGAGCAGCTTCCCAATAAACCCGCCTTTAATATAACCTAATCTGGCTTGAATTGGCTCATTTCACCGGTGGAGAAATAACCTATCACTGGGCCTCACTGAGATCATTTTATAAAGAAAGGTTTGATACTGTAGGTGAGGGCCAGGCCTCTTCACAGTTAATATAGGACTCAAAGTGGTGTTCACGTGGTCTTGAACTCAGGTCCTCAGACTTGCTTCTGTGTCAACAGTGTGATCAGATCAGCTCTTGCAAGGGATGGGAAGACTGACTGGTAGGGGCTGCAAAAAAGGGCAAGGTCTGTAGGGCACACAGCTTGGCCTGGAGAGCAGAGTAGCTGAGGTGCCAGGGCCTCTTGTATCCTGTCACTAACAGCCTCAAGCTGTCCCTCCATTAGCCCACTTCAAGGACCCCTGGAAGGTTGGATGGGAAGAACAAGCCCTCACATCATTGGTCAAGAGTGTCACATTGTCTTTCCTTCACAGTTGGGTTCTAATCCAAGCATCCTGCTGTTGTTGGGCAAGCTGAAAACAAAAGAGCAGAGTGTCTTGCTCAAGGTGGCAGCTAGCAGAGGCTAAATCAGGACTGGTTTCTTCTGTTTTGGCCAGCTCCAAAGCTGAAGCTATTTCCCAGAGCTTTGTCTCTGGTGAGAGTCGGGAAAGGAGGCTGGGAAGACACCGTGTTTCCCTGCCTCACAGTTGGGTCCATACCAACCTGTTTAGCCAGTGCATCCTGTTATAGAGACCACAGTGACAAATGTGGGAGTGATACCAGTGGGCTGCACAGGAGACTGAAACCATTGCTGTTGTTGTTTGTCTCCTCAGTGTAGTCCACACTTGAAATCTCACTGCTGACTGACTGGCTCACACTCGAAAAGCCCTGTCCTACCTCACATGAAGTCTGATGTGTGCCAGTGAGTAAGCTCTGAGGTGGCAGAAGAGAGGGTGTGGCGTGCCATCCCGCCTGGCCCAGAGCTGGCCACACCTGTCCAGAGACTGTTCCAGTGAATTGTCCCTGAGTAAACAAGGCTGGCGCTCTTTTGCCTTTCTGAGGAAGACCAGATGGCTGTAGGTGCTGGCACAGCACCAAGGGGTTCTTGGCCCTGGGCCAGCAGAGGAAACAGAGTGCCAGGTGATAGGAAAAAAAAAAAAAAGAGGACTGGTGTGACTTGAGAGGGACCAAGAATGTCCTGTTTCTGAGGTCTTTCCCTGGCCTTTTGCTAGTGTGTGGAATTTCACAGCTGAAAGCTCTTGTTTTAATTGTGTGTATGCATGCGTGCATGCGTGTGTGTGTGTGTGTGTGTGTGTGTGTGTGTGTGTGTGTACCTGCCTGTGTGGGATGGGGGAGAGTATTAGGGTCCTCTTTTTACTTTTAATACAGAGTCCCATAAAGTTGCCCAGGCTGGCCTTGAACTTGTGTTCCTCCTTCCTTAGCCTTCCAAGTAGCTAGAATTACAGGTCTGTGTCTTCAGGCCTAGCTCTTGGTTTAAATCTTTGGTACTCAACTGAAAGTGAAGGCTGAGAATGTATCTTAGTGAAAGGACACAAGCTTAGCATGGTCCAAGCCTCGAGTTCAGTGTCTAATGCCCAGCCCTGTATAGGGGAGAGGAAAGGAAGGGGAACAAGAGAGGGAGAGTGGAAGGGCAGGCAGGCAGGGAGGGAGGGAGGGAGGGAGGGAGGAAGGAAAGAAGGAAAGAGGGAGGAAGAGAGAGAGAGAGGGAGAGAGAGAGACAGAGGAATGAATGAATGAGAGTGAGAAGAGAGAGACAGAGACTGACAGAAGGAGCACACACTCCAGAAAGGGATTTGATCAGGAAACCTCTGGAATGTGTGACATTGATTTCACAGAACTAGCCTGTGGAAGGGATGGGTGACAGGGAAGATGCTGCGCCTTAGTTGTAGAGGCAGGAGAAACTCCAGTGAGTCTGAGGTAAAGGCAGCTGGGTCCTAAAGGGAGGATTCAGTTTTTTTCAGTTCTGCCTGTAGAAGGGCAGCCCTGAGGACTGCTGAGTGAGTGCTGGGCAGGGAGGGTTCTGCAGGCTACTGGGACTCAGTGCTGAGTGAGTGCTGGGACTCAGTGCTGAGTGAGTGATGGGCAGGGAGGGTTCTGCAGGGTACTGGGACTCAGTGCTGAGTGAGTGCTGGGACTCAGTGCTGAGTGAGTGATGGGTAGGGAGGGTTCTGCAGGGTACTGGGATTCAGTGCTAAGTGAGTGATGGGCAGGGAGGGTTCCGCAGGGTGCTGGGACTCAGGCGTCTGGAGGAGACTGATGGCCAGACTACAACCCAGGAGTGCAAAACCCGTGGGTCTGTGGTTTGTTGTGATGTCCTCAGAATGTCCCAGATCTCAGGAAGGGGAGGCTCGGCTTCCTAGAAATGATGCACAGTGATGGCGTAAAAGAGGCCTCCGGTGACAGCATGGGGCGGGCGGGGCACTTCCTTCATGCTGCTGGTCACAGACTTTCCCAGTGCTGAGTGGGGGCTTTGCAGGAAACAGACTAGGCACGTGAGAAGCAATCGGGCACCTGACACACAGCCCCTTGGGCTGTACCTGGAGCGTCTAGAACAGGGTCAGACCAGACTTCAGCTGTCCTCCTCCAGAGAGAGGTTTTCTGGTGCTCAAACTGCCTCAAGGGTTTGGATTCTCCCAGTTGTCCTTCCCTGGAATCTTGCCAGGACCAGCTCAGGTCTCAGCTCCCTGCTGATAGTATTTTCCTTCGGATCCACTTTGGCTTCACTCAGGCCTTGTAAGCTCTAACATTCTAACCCCTGCTCCTCCACTCTCCCCCCCTACCCCAAGTTTGACAACACTTTTAATAGAGTAGTAGGACTCTGAAAGTTTCTAGAAGACTATCCTTTCAACACCCTTAACCTCATATGCAGACTGTAATGGCAGCTGTGTCTGCTGCTGATTGAAGGGCTAGTATCCCCAAGAGGTAGGGACCCCTGGCATGCTTTCTGTGCCCTAAATGACAGTTGCCCACCTGTCTCTGCCTTCCTCCATCTTGCCTTTACTGTGCCTTTGACAGTGCCAGGCCCTGTCCACCATCCACCTCTCGTTCTCAGACTCTGGCCCAGTTGTGAGTTCCTCTTCAGGAGCTGTGGCCAGACTTCAGTGGAGAGAAAGTCCTGCCTGCTCTGCTGGCCATATTGAACTGCCTGTTGCTCTGGGGGCTAACCGGATGTCATGTTGGTCTGTCTGCTTTTTTGAGGAAGGCTTATAGCTTCACTGAGTTCTTGTCTTGAATTTTATGCTAGCTTTCCACGCCTGTACTGGCTGGTTTTGTGTGTCAACCTGACACAAGCTGGAGTTATCACAAGTAAGGAGCCTCCCTCGAGGAAATGCCTCCATGAGATCCAGCTGTAAGGCATTTTCTCAATTAGTGATCAAGGGGGGAGGGCCCAATGTGGATGGTGCCATCCCTGGGCTGGTAGTCCTGGGCTCTATAAGAGAGCAAGCTGAGGGCTGGAGAGGTGGCTCAGCAGTTAAGAGCACTGACTGCTCTTCCAGATGTCTTGATTTCAATTCCCAACAACCACATGGTGGCTCACAACCATCTCTAATGGGATCTGATGCCCTCTTCTGGTGTGTCTGAAGACAGCTATAGTGTACTCATATACATAAAATAAATAATATGAAAGAAAGAAAAGAAAGAAAGAGAGAGAGAGAGAAAGAAAGAGGAAGAAAGAAAGAAAGAGAGAAAGAAAGAAAGAAAAAGAAAGAGAGAGAAAGAAAGAAAGGAAGGAAGGAAGGAAGGAAGGAAGGGAGAAAGAAAGAAAGAAAGAAAGAAAGAAAGAAAGAAAGAAAGAAAGAAAGAAAGAAAGAAAAAGCTGAGCAAGCCAGGGGAAGCAATCCAGTAAGTAACATCCCTCCATCACCGTCAGCTCCTGCTTCCTGACCTGCTTGAGTTCCAGTCCTGACTTCCTTTGGTGATGTGGAAGTGTAAGCTGAATAAACCCTTTCCTCCTCAACTTGCTTCTTAGTCACGATGTTTGTGAGTAACCCTGATGAAGACAATGACCTTGCCTCAGGAGAAGTTATCAAGAAACATCATAAATCCTCAAAAAGGAAGTAGAGAAGGCCTTTCCCAAGCCATTTGCTTTCTTTGATTGAAGTTATTTTTATAGTTACTTACTTTATTTTTCTGAATATGAATGTTTGCTTACACGTATATGTGTGCTCTACATGTGTGCCTGGTGCTCATGAAGGCTGCATCCTGGAGTTAGGGATGATGTGGGCCACCATGTGGGTGCTGGGAACCAAATCCTAATCTTCTGCAAGAGCAGCAAGTGCCCTTACCACCGAGCTAGCCCCAGAATAGTTATTAAATCTACCAGAGCACAGTATTGATGGAATGCAGTTCTAGAAAGGTTTATCACAAAAGGACAGGCAGATGGAGTCATGGCAAGAAACAGTAATACCAGTGAGGAGCAGGCTTTGGCCACTATGCCCTGACTTTGCACTGGAGGAAAGCTCTGGAAGTTGGCTTTCTCTCTCTCTTTTTTTTTTTAGATTTATTTATTTATTATATGTAAGCACACTGTAGTGGTCTTCAGACATTCTAGAAGAGGGAGTCAGATCTCATTACAGATGGTTGTGAGCCACCATGTGGTTGTTGGGATTTGAACTCAGGATCTTTAAAAGAACAGTCAGTGTTCTTAACTACTGAGCCATCTCTCCAGTCCCTGGCTTTCTCCCTCTTTGTCACAGAAAGTAAGAATGGGATTTCATCTTCTTGGCTGTAGGAGTCACCAGCTGTAAGGACCGAGGCTTCTCTTGTACCCTTTCCCTCCTGACCTCTCAGGATTTACGGGCGACACTTTTAGCAGCCCTGCCTTCTTGTTGGGGACTGTTTATCTCAGCTTCAGCTCAAGACGTCACTGCACAGGGTTATCCGTGTCTGGTGGCTCTTTTTTATGGAGCATATATAACATCATATAATTCCCACTTTCCCTATTAAATCTCCCTCCTTCTATAGTCTCTCTGTGGGCAGGGCCATGAAAATCTGCAAGATAGGTGTGCCAATTCGAAGAAACTGGCATAGCTGGTACCCAGAGGAAGCCGTTCACCTTTGACTGAGACCATTTCTTAAGAGTCTACCCCTTCTCTGGACTGCTTCTGCTCTATGCCTGGACTAGAATTTGCTGTGTAAACTAGGCTGGTCTTGGACTTGGAGTCTTGG
The DNA here is from genome assembly GCF_000001635.26 of Mus musculus. Taxonomy (NCBI): domain Eukaryota; kingdom Metazoa; phylum Chordata; class Mammalia; order Rodentia; family Muridae; genus Mus; species Mus musculus. The sequence goes on from NC_000072.6 coordinate 86,573,752, forward strand.
GAACTTGTAGTCTCAGGGTTTTGCTTCCCAAGTGCTGGAATTGCAGGGGTGCACCACCATGTCTAATTTGTCAAGTGCTTTTGAACCTGGGTCTCCAGCCCGGATTTCTTTTCTGGGTTTGTTACCGACAATGGCCACACACTATTGGCCTGTTAACCTTGATGGTACTTAGATATCTTAAACTCAGTATGTCAATCCACATTTCCTACTTCCTCTCAACCCGTCCTCCTCCTCCAGACTGCCTCCTCTTGACTTACGAACATCATCCAGGGTCGTTAGTGAACCATGTTTCCATTGCTCTTGCCCACCGTTCCCACCAGAAATGGGAAGAACTTTAAAAACTCTATTTGTGTGTGTATGCGTGTACATGTGTGTATGTACATGCGTGTATTCATGCACACACATTCACACAGGCCATGGTGTGCTTGTGGCAGTCAGAGGACAGCTGTATAATGTTGGTTCTCCCAGTCTAACCATGTGGATCCCAAGTGCTGAACTCAGGCGGTCAGACTTGACAACAAGTGCTCTTCTCTGTGGAGCTATCTCTCCAGCCCTCCCAGACATGCAATAGCTCTAAGATGTGGTTCTCTCTTCCTCCTCCTCTTCTAGACGTCTGCAAGGAATCTGTAGGTAAATCCTATGGCAAAATTAACACTAAACTAGAACAAGAAATCAAGCACCAGAAACTGGAAAGTAGGTTCTTGTTGGGGAACGGAGGCCAGGATCAAGTGAAAAGCTCAGCCCTGTCAGGACACATATACATGATACACATATACACATATACACATATACACATATACACATATACACATATACACATATACACATATACACATATACACATATACACATATACACATATACACATATATACATGATACAGGACTGGCGACTCCTCAGGAGACCATTGCGCAAGGCACATGGCACACCTGCTGTCTCAGCACTGAGAGGTTAGGGCAGGAGGGCCATGGTAGTGAGGCCAGCTTGGGTTACATAGTGAGGTTCTGTTTTTAGAACCTGACTACTGTATAAAAGGAACGAGATGACTGAGAGACTTTAATACATGACTAAAAAGCTGGTCATGGTGAGTCACATGGTAATCCCAGCAGCACTGAGGAAGCTGAGGCAGGAGGATTGCATGAGTTCAAGGCCAGTTTGAACTCCCTATGAGTTTCAGGATAATCTGGGAGTGTTTAAAAAAAAAAAAAAAGAGCAAAACCAACAGCAGAGTAATGACTTTAGAAGAAGAGAATTCGGGGTTGCTTTGTTTGTTTGTTTGTTTTTGAGGCAGGGTCTCACTGTAAATTTCTTCCTGGCTTGGAACTCGATATGTAGACCAGGCTGGTCTTGAACTCACAGAGATTCACCTACTTCTGCCTCCTGAGCCAACCACACCTGGTGATGATTAGGTTTTTAAAGAACATAGAAAGCTCTTACAAATCAGTAGGGAAAAACCAATACCCCTGAAGAAATTGAGCCAAAGTCATAGAACAAATATAAAGGAAGTACGAAGAAAAAGACTATTTTACTTTGAATCTAGAAAACACAAACAAAAGTCAAGTGTTGTATTTCAGTGTAGATCAAGAACAAATATTCAAGAGAGTCTGGGAGAGGGGCTCAGGGGATGCTGCTGAGGGGCAGAGTGCCCAGAGTTGGGTATGCATTTTAAACATCAGTGCCAGCAGCATAAATCAGTTGGGAAATAGCATTCACTGTGCAAGCAGCTCGGGGAGTCAGCTCAGGGTGCACGTGGCTGGGAATGTAAATTAGAACTGTCTCTCTGAAGGTCAGCTTGACAACACCTATCGAAGTCGGAAGTGTAATGCCGTTAGTCCAGCTGGACTATATCTGAGGACTTTTGTTAAGGGCAAACTTGCAGATCTATGTCTATTCCATCAGTATATATAGATATTTATTACATAGAGTTCAAAAAGCAACTAAAATGGACATGAGTGGCCAGATTATATGTCCATGCATTGATAAATGAAGTAGATCCATACTTACATGGAAACATCACTACAACATACACATAAACTATGTAGCATGGTCTTCTCACTTGAAATAAATAGAGCCATAGTTGGGTATGCATTTAAAAATCAGAACCAGGCTGGGCAGTGTTGGTGCACACCTTTAATCCCAGCACTCGGGAGACAGAGGCAGGCAGATTTCTGAATTCAAGGCCAACCTGGTCTACAGAGTGAGTTCCAGGACAGCCAGGGCTACACAGAGAAACCCTGTCTCAAAAAAACCAAAACAGAACAAAACAAAAAAATCAGAGCCAGGGGGCTGGAGAGATGGCTCTGTGGTTAAGAGCACCAACTGCTCTTCCAGAGGTCCTGAGTTCAATTCCCAGCACCCATATGGTGGCTCACAACCATCTCTATCCTGGTGTGTCTGAAGACAGCTACAGTGTGCTCATACATACAATAAATAAATCTAAAACAAAAGTTGCATTTAAAAAATCAGAACCAGTTGACAGCAACAAAAGGATGAGAAGCAGCAACAGAAATCAGTGAAGAAAGCCCTGTGTGAGCTGAGCCTGACCTGAGCCCTGTGTGAGCTGAGCCTGACTTGAGCCCTGTGTGAGCTGAGCCTGACCTGAGCCCTGTGTGAGCTGAGCCTGACCTGAGCTCCGTCTCCAGACCCTGCAGGGGAGGGGAAACCCTGACTCCTGAAAGCTGCTCTCTGACTCCGTGTGCACATGGTGGCCTACATTTACATGTGCATACAAACACACAAATAATAATCATAAAAATTGCACAACGCAAAAAAATTTGCACAACACACAAATTATCTGATTTGGAAAAAAAACCCTAGTAAAGAGTAGGATTTTGTCTGGGTCTAGTGGTGCGTACCTGTAGTCCAGCACTTAGACGGTAGAGGCAAGAGGAGTTTAGGCCAGCCTGGGCTACATGAGACTGTCTCAAAAAAGCAAACCACCACCACCACCACCAATAATAATAATAAAAAAAAGGATTCTGACTGGAGAGTGGTCTGACCAAATGCTTTTCCTCAGTGGGTGAGGTGATGAAGAGCCTTTACAGGCTCTCGGGCAGGACTACATGTTGAGAAGGTTGCATGTTGCATAGGAATGGATGAGGCGGGAAATGGCCTGCCGTGGAGACACAGACCTGAAATAAATAGAGGTATCAGTTAGGCCAGGCAGTGGGATTATAGGCCAGGATCGGTCCAAGGACTGTGTGAGGGATAACCCCTGGTCCAGTAGTCTGACAGGCGGGAAGAGGAGAAAGAACACAGGGTAAGATGCCATACAAATAACTCAGTTAGATTTCACCCTGTGAGATACAAGGGAACACACATGACAGCGAGAAAGGTGAGTTCTCTTTTAGAAAGAGAAGGGGAGCTGTTCTGTGGCTGCCGATTTCCACTGGGAGACATTTCTCTAAAGCAGAGGCAGCTCTCCTAGGAATCCCGCAACCTTGGCAGCCTAGGGAGATACTGACTCTTCTTCTCTGCTGTAGGAGATGAGTCTCGTTGGGGAGAGATGGGCCTCAGAACCCATGCGTGTGCAGCCCCAGCATGCGAAAGGTGCTCACCATTGCAGAGCCCTACCGTGTGCACAACTTCAACTGACAGAAGTCCACATGCTTTCCAGCATCTCTTTCCTTTTTATATGAGCTGAAGCTGAGGAATAGAATTAGGGGGGCTAGAGGTGTGTCTCATGCCTGTAATTCTAACACTCTGAAGGCCGAGGCATGAGGATTGCCATGAGGTCAAGGCTTCACAGTGAGGCCCTGTCTCAGAAAATAAACAATAAACGAAAACCAGACAAAAGTAGAATGAAGACACACAGTATTTAGCTTCAGTTTCTCCTTTCCGCTTTCTGTTCCCTGTTCGGTTGAGTTCAAGTTGGAGGAAAGTCCTCACCTGTCTCTAAGTAGCCATGAAGTATTTGGAAGTGAAGCTGTCCAGTGTGAAGCAGCAGGGAGTGGTGGCTTAGTGCTTTATGTCAGTTTATTCTGGCTTCCTTCCTTCGAAAGTAATACAGTAAAAGTGGATTGACTTAGACCAGTGAGGAAAGGGCCTGTCTGCATAAGAGGGGAGAACGCTTGTGTGAAGTCTGGAGGCTTGTCTCCTTCTAGATTCCCTTGCTCTCTCCACGTGTCTGTTCACAAGCTAGTGCAGATCCAAGATAGTCTTCTCTCAGGGGAAGATTAGGCCTCTCAAGTCACTTTGCTTGTCCCACAGGTACCATCTTTATGATACTAATCTCTGGACACGTGCAGATGGCACAGGAGGTGCACGCTTCGGTCCATTCTGAGCTCCCCGCACTGCCCTGGTGTCTCAGTACAGTTGCCTGAGTTCTCCATACTCGAGGCATCCCCCCTCCCCCCGCCAGGCACGTGAAGGTATGGGACAGCTTTTTCTTGCTTCAAGATGCAGCTTGGGGGTAGGACAAATCTTGCTTAGATTCTACAGTGGAAGGGGGGGGACCCGGAAACCCACGGGAAGTGTCTGTTCTGTGACTCCTCAGGATTTTCCAAACTGTCTCATGGGTGTCATTGGTCCCTCAAAAGAAAGAGCAGTCCTCCTGGAGGACCAGGCTGCTCAGAGTCACTGGAGCAAACGAGGAGGCTGGAGGGAGTCAGATGTCTTACCAGCAACCTGGATTTTAGACAAGGTGGGTAGCTGTTATCCAGCCCTGTATAGGAAGCTCTCCACCTCTTCCTCCTGCCTGCTTGGTACTCAGTCAGGTACTTCTGCCTTGTCCTGGCTCCTGCTTGCCAGTCTGGCTTTTTTCTGGATGTGTGCCAGTGGTGACTTTTAGTGGAAATGATTACTCTCTACCGGAGCAAAGCAAACTTGGGAGGTGCTGGCTCTGGCTCCCAAGTGACTGGAGCCTGTCCCCTGGCCTTGCCCTGTGTCTTCTGGCATGGATTCCTGGCCACCCTTTCACCCTTGGCACATTTCCTCTAAGCCAGTAATTCCACCTGGGTGAGGATTACACATCAGCTCCTTCCTAGGAACTTTGAGGTCAGGAGAATGCGTGCCATGGGAGCCATTCCTAGGTAACCCCTGTCTTTCCATGGGAACCGTGCAGTTCTCTTGCAGTCCTGTGGGTGTTTGGGGCATGGAACATGCTCACAATGGGCAAGGATTTACACTGCCTTTGTTTCTAGAGCTCTCTCACTTTTATTTTTTTATTTTTGAGATAGGAGCTCACCATGTAACCCAGGCTGGCCTAGAACTTGCTATGTCTCTTAGGCTGATCTGAAACTCATAATATTCCACCCTTATCCCGCCCCCCCCTCCCCCACGAGCTGGGATTATAGGTATGAGTCATCCTACCGTGTTACTACTGTAGTTGGAGGCTAGCCTGGTCTACCTATGAGTTCCAGCCCAGCTAGAGCTACATATTGACAGCCATCTCCAAAACAAACAAAAAGACAAAGAAAGACAATCTCTAAGACTGGATTTTTGCTTCTCTCTTTCACAAGCTAAAACTTATTTTCCACCCGGACCCTCCTCTTTTTCATTGGTTTATTTGGGCATTACAAACTTTAGCACCTGAGAAGAATTTAGGGACCTCTCTCTAACCCTTTCTTCTCAGAACTAAAAGTTTAGTTCACTGGAGGCTGCCTGGCTGCAGGCTGGCCACTGCTTCTGGTTTCTTCACACACTGCTAAGAAGGGGCAGCCCTGCAATCCCAGAAATTAGCATGCCGGTGACATCACTGGAGGCCCATTTTTTTATTTAAAGGGAGAGAGAAAAAGAGAAAGGGCAGAAGAGGAGGAGGAGGAGGAAAGAGAAAGGGAAAGGAGAGATGAAAGGGGAAGGAGAAAAGAGAAGAGGAACTTGGCTGGCCAGGAAGACAGGAGTGTGTGTGTGTGGGGGGGGGGCTTTCTCCCAGTCTTCCTCCCTCTCTCTGGGGAGGCCTTTGAGCTGGACTTTTCCTTCTTTTTAAAGACAGGATCTCACTATGTAGCCCTGGAATTGCTACCTAGACCAGGCTGGCCTTGAACTCACAAAGATCCACCTGTCTCTGGCTCCTGAGTGCTGGAATGAAAGGTGTGTCACCATCTGAGGAGGGCTAGAGCTCTAAGTGAGGGTGCAAAAGTGAGGGGGAGAGAAAGCAGCAGAATGGCCACTGTGTGAGGAGGTAGAAGGTTTTTATTGTAGGTAAGAGAGGGTGCAGAGGGGGAGGAAAGCTAGAGACATCTGCAAGTGGCCAGAGCAGAGAGGGAAAAGCAGTCAGAGAGAGAGAGAGAGAGAGAGAGAGAGAGAGAGAGAGAGAGAGAGAGAGAGAGAGAATGAAGAATGGAGCTGGGATGGGGGTGGGGCGGGGAGGGCCAGGAAGCTAGTGTGGACTGTGCAAAGCATAACAAGTGCTTGTGAACAGGGCCTGGAGGAGTCTGTAGGCTTGGAGCGACCCACCATAACCCAATTCGAGCTGAGCCAAGACTGTCATTTTGAGACATAGGCACTGCTTTTTGGAGTTTGGGTATTGGAGTTTCTTTGGGCCTTTTGTGGATGACCCATTCAAAGCTGGCCAGGGTTTTCATAGGGGGCTCAGAAGGCTGGAATATAGGTCAGAGGTGGGGAGGAAAAGGGAGTGGGGCTGGGGTGGGTTGGTGTCAGGTAATGGCGAGAGACTTGTGGGAATTCTCTCCAGCTCCTGGTGTGTTGACCGTTGGGTAATGCCACCTAAGGAACCTGGAGAGACAGGGAGGACTGTAATTATGAAAAGAATGGCCCCGGTGGGCTGAGGAGAGGTAGAGATGGGGTCCAAGGGAGACCAAAGGAGAGCCTTGGCGTCGCCTCGGCACGCCATACTTTACAAGCCAGTTCTCCTCACTTGGTTGGACTGCTTCACCATAGATCTATGGCAGTGTCCCAGGGTTGCGGGTTCTGCAGGACCACCCAGGCTAGGGGATGAGCCCGTCAGGGAGCAGTTGCAGGTCACTGTTGACTCCTGGGTGGTGTCTGTCAGCCAAGTGGACATCGGCTGGAGTGGAGTTAGATTGGGGACGGAAGGTATTAGCCCGGCCGCTGTCTGAAATCTGCACCGAACTCCTCATTCCAGAAAAAGCAGCTAACATGTGTCCGGACAGCTGGGGGAGACTCGGGCCTCTGAGGCACAGCAAGGACAAAGCCTGAGACATTATCAACACGAAGAAGTATGAGATGAGACAGAAGTGTCCTGGAGGAAAGAGATCAAAAGCGAGGAGGAGCTTGGGGGCCCAGAAGCGGGAGCAGGATCAGATTTCTCCTGTGTCCGTCCATGGCTGGATCGGTGGAGATTGCGTGGAGATGTTTGCAGCTCATCCAGAGCACGTTTAATCTATATTTAGAAAACAACCAAAAGGAATTTAAAAGTTGAGCCTGTGACTAAAATTTTTAGCCCGTGACTATGATAATTTTTTTAAAAAAGGTTTAGTAGCCAGTGGTAATTATAACTGCTACCAAGGCCTAATAACTTATCAGTTCAACTTTGAACTCTGAAGTCTTAGTGTTGTGTGTGGTCTATAAATCTCATTTTTCACATGCCTTAAATCACTTCCTCAGAACTTTACAACTTAGGTTCACACACCTTAAATTATGTCCTTAGACCTTTACAAGTTACATATATTTTTTTTTAAAGATTTATTTATTGTTATATGTAAGTACACTGTAGCTGTCCTCAGACACACCAGGAGAGAGCGTCAGATCTCATTATGGATGGTTGTGAGCCACCATGTGGTTGCTGGGATTTGAACTCAGGCCCTCTGGAAGAGCAGTCAGTGCTCTTAACCGCTGAGCCATCTCACCAGCCCAAGTCGCATACACTTTAAACTTCTTTTTTAATCTGGAAATATCTGATCATTTCCATGAGACAGAAGAGCTAGATTACTGGGCGCAGTCACTGGAGGGCAACTTCTTTTAGATAAAGGGACAGTGACAAAGCTGTGGTCAGCAGCAACAGCAGCAGCAGGATAGCTTCAGTTGGCTTTTACACTGAAACCTGTTTTGTCAGTTTCTCTTTTTCTGCAAGAGGCTTGTTACTCTAGGAAAACCACACCTGGCCTTTACATGTGAAACTAATTCAGGCTGGCTGCTAATTGAGTTTCAGTTTTAAAACCCTTATTTTTTTTTAAATTTAATTAAAATATTTTATTCATTTATTTTGTCAGTATAAGAGGACAATTTGCAGAAATGGGTTCTCTCCTTCCACCATGTGGACCCTGGGCTTGGTCACTGGGCTTGGTGGCAGGCACCTTTATACCAGGTGAGCCACTTCTCTGGCTCCTAAAGCCCTTTTTATTAAAGAGACTTAGGTAACTAAACTATTATTATTATTAATTTATTTTTATTTTATGTGCACTGGTATTTTGTCAGCATGTAAGTCTGTGTGAAGGTGTCAGACTTTAGAGAGATAAAGAAATCACTTAAACTGACCAGGGCCAGTTGTGCTGCTGAAGGTGGGAGCTCCGTCATTCACTGTTGGGGTTCCTTTACCTTCATGGGTGCCGGTGAGAAGACTCAAGACTGCTTCTTGATGCTGTCAAGGGTAGACTCTAACATGGATGGGCCACAGCGGCCTGACTCCATCCAGGCAGGAGGATGAAGAGCAGCCAGTTCGGGATCCCATGAGGGGACTCTGCTTTTCCGAGGGGAGGAGAGAGCCCTGCTTGCCACGTGGTCTGAGGTGTTTGAGCAGAGGTTGAAGGGACCACACCATGTGTAATAAAGCCCCTTTGTTTCTGTACTGCCCCAGGGAATGCGTCTTTCTTTCTTTCTTTCTTTCTTTCTTTCTTTCTTTCTTTCTTTCTTTCTTTCTTTCTTTTTTTATTAAATTGGATATTTTATTTGTTTACATTTCAAATGTTTCCCAGTTTCCCCTGGTATCTATTGTTGTTTTGAGACAGGGTTTCTCTGTGTAGCCTTGCCTATCTTAGAACTCCCTCTGTAGACCAGGCTGGGCTTGAACTCAGAGAGAGCTGCCTACTGTTACCTCCAAAGTGCTGGGATTAAAGGTATGGGCCATTATTTCCTAGCTATCTATCTGTTTTTTTATTTATGTGAATGTCTGCCTCTGTAGAGCCCAAAAGAGGGTGTCAGGACCCCTAGTGCTAGAATTACAGGCTGTTATAAACTGCCTAACATGGGTGCTGAGGACCACATGTGGGTCCTTTGGAAAAGCAGCAAGTGCTCTGAACTACTGAGCCAGCTCTCCAGCCCCAAGCACATGATATTTTGTGTGAGTTTGTGTGTGTGTGTGTGTGTGTGTGTGTGTGTGTGTTATTTTTGATAAAGCATGAAGAGAGCTGAATCCCAGTCTGGGGCTGCTTAGTGCAGAGGGGAGAGATCACTCTTATGAAGTGAGCTAGGCAGTCAGAACTCCAGCAGGAGCCATTGGGACTTCTCATGCACTTGGGATAAGGGGTCATCAGCTTTAAGAACATGCCCAAGGACATGCCTGCAGCTCACACCCGATTGCTGCCATCCTAGTGTTCAGATGTATAGTCAGGTTTCCCTGCTAACAATCCTTTCTGACCAAAGAAAGCCAGTTCTAGTTCAGATGCCACACAGAAAGGTCTTGGTCACACCCTTCCATCCCTGTGAGTTACACAGAAGCCCAGGATGCTGGCCAAAGACCCAGAGTGGCAGCCTTCCCAGCTACGGCCCTCGGGGTGAAGGGGTGAGAAGAGCAGTAAGTTCTTGGGACTTGAAGACTAAGGAGACATCACTGCTCCTGTGAGTGCAGTAAAGCAAGGGGCAAGCCTGGGCCACACTTGACAAGTATTCTTAGGGAAAAAGACCTGGTTAATGGAGAATTTTAAAAAATTAAATGTATATGTTTCTTTTGTGTTTGTGTGTATCTGTGTTGGGGTATACACATGCCACAGTATGCTTGTGGTAGAGGCCAGAGGACATTTGGGGGTCAGTTCTCTCCTTTACTACGGGGATCAAACTCAGGTCACCAAGCTTGGTGCCAAGTGCCTTTACCTACTGAGCCATCTTGCTAAGCCTCCGGTGTCACTTCCTGTGACTGTTACTCCAGGCTCTGAGAGCTATAAGACCCGTAGGCTTTGGCTTTTTGGTGTACTTCCTCCTGTCATAGTTAAAGAACTCTGTTTCTCATTTGAGGACCAGTCTCAGGGAAGGTCTTGGTGGCCTTTTTTTTTTTTTTTTTTTTTGAGACAGGGTCTATTTACATAGCCTTGGCTGGCCTAGAACTGGCCGTGTAAGTCCAAGCTAGCCCCAAACTCAGACTCACAGAGATCTATCAGCCCTGGGTACCGGAATTAAAAGCAGGTGCCACCACACCCAGTTTCCATTTTATTTGAAGAACATGTGACCCGTCAGTTGGAGCGTAGTGGCTGGGGAGTCAGAGCTTTCTGGGTCTTGGTTATAACTACTGAGAAATATTCCCTATTTCTTAAGGTGGAGTATAAGGTCCATAGTAGATGGCCGTCTCTGCACCAAGATGTCCAAGATGAAACAGACACAGAGGGAGGTTGGGCTGAGAGAGGGATCTAGATGCCGATTGCTGTCTGCTGAGCGCCTGAGGTGGGCCCAGCTGCCTTCCCTTTTTTTCCTTATGACCATTTGATTTGGATTTTCATCAGCCAGAAATGTTCATGTATAAATTGTACACAGTCCTCGCTGGGCTGGGCTGCAGCCTTCTCAGCAGGTCTTTTTGGCTTAGAGTGCTGTCATTTAGACACACGGGCAGAGCCTAGGGAATCTGCATATGGAAAGCCCTGGAAAGGTTAAGTACAGGAGTCAAGGAAGCAGGAAGTGGGAGGACCCTGAACGCCTGAGAATGACCTCTGACCCCTCAGCTTTGCCTGCCCCTGCTGTATGCCCTCAGCAGCTCCTTGTCACCACCGATCCCGTATGATGGTATTGTAGCAGACTTTTCTCTCTGTTCTCTCCCAACACCCCCAGTGTGTGACACTCCGCAGATTTGATTAAATGAGTTATTACAGATTAGACTGCCCTGCCCCTCTGGATTCACAAGGTTAGGACGGGGCCAAGATTGGCAAATTCAGGGAGAGAGGCTGTCCCCTCTGTGCCTCCTGCAGTGCCACGCTGCCAACATGCACTCACTGCCAATGAGCACAGAACGCCTCCTCTGTCTAGTGGGCCGCAAAACGCTTAACCAGCTGAGTGGTGTTCCAGACTAGCATCTTCAGAGCTTTGCAGGGGGCGGGGGTGCTCTTTGTGCCCACAACGCAGCTTCCTGGCTCTGTGTCCATTCTCCCGATCCTGCAGGAATGTTTCAGAAGCTGTTAGAGGACAGGAATTAGTGTTTGGAAAGGTTGGTTCATGGCTCTGGAGACTCCATTAGGAAGAAAATCAAGTATACGGGTGTCTGGGCAAGGCGCCCCTTCAGCACCTTCGGTTAGAGTCTGAGCCCATTTCAATACCTCCTCCTCCCGGCCAGGCTGCCGGGGCTCCCTTCCCCCAGAGCTGCAGTTCCTGCAAGGCCGTGGGGGAGGGATTTCCCAGGGCCCGTATGACTCCTCTGGCAGTTGGCAGAGGTTTTTGTGCTGGCCAGTCCTTCCTGTCACGAACTCCAGGGATTTTCTGCCGTTGCCAGTCGTGCTTCGAGTCAGCGATTACAGGGTGGATTATGTAATGGTTGGCTGTTAAAAATAGAAAGGACCACGGTTTGCATCTATTTTAATCAAATCAAAACAGCCAAGGGAGGGAAGGGAGATGGGGGAAGGCAAAGATCATGTGACAGGAGGACGTGGATTGTGTCACGTGACAGACTAACAGCACAGGATTGCTATGCCTCTGTTCTGCCTGCATCATCTGCCAAAAATCCCTTCGGAGGATCCCTGGTTGCCTGTGGGTATCCCCTAGCTCCGACCAGCAGAATGTCATGAGTTGGAAGGCCTCCTATTAACGCTTGGCCTGTGTTTGGATTCTGTCCTTTTCAGTCAGCGGGTTTGTCTTATTGCAGTAGAGTCAGGAACTGGCTGATGGGGTCTTTGGCACCCCACATCTCTATCTGTCCTGCCACACAGCCACCCCTACCTCAGATAACTAACTCTTTGATGTAATTTTAAAAGATGCCACCGGTAAAATGAACCAATTCAAGCCATATTTTTTTTTTTAATTCCCCCCCCCCCCATTCATTGGGAAGCTGCTCTTGTATTTACTGGCCCCAAGGACCAAGGCAAGAAAGTTGACATGGAAAGGGAGAGAGAAAGGAGAGGAGAGAGGGGAAGAGAGCGAAAGAGTGTACACACAGAGAGAAGGAGAAGAGATGCCCAAATGTCTGGATTATATAGGGAAGGGCCTCTGGGTAAAGGGCAGCCCAGCCCCTGGGCTGGAAAGTTCAGGGTTGGGAGCAGGTTGTGCCACGTAGGGACTGAGGGATGCTGGGAGAACCTGGAGGCCAGGTCTGCTTTGCTGTGTAAAATATGCACCTCAGCCCCCGGTCCTGGGTCTAAATCTAAAGATCCCAGCCTTTTGTTAATAATAAATGACTAATGGGGCAATGTGATGTCTATGACTCCTTCCTGCTGACAATGGGGTGTCTTTGGGGGCGGGGCAAAAAGCTGGACGTCCAGGAAGCATGTCCAGGCTGTGGGAGCATCAGGGGTTAGGGGTGTGCAGGCCCAGTTGAAGCATCCTTTGAGGTTGGCCAGAGCCCTTGTGGGTAACTGCTTTGGAGCTGTCCTGACGCAGGCTCTGAGTCTGAGAAGCAGCTGGACTTGGCAGAATGCTGGAACAAATAAGTTTGTTAGAGCAGAAGATAAAGTTACGGAGTTAGGGAGAAAACTTTTTCTGTGGGTGTACATTTGAATCTCTTTGACCTATGATCTTGGGAGTTGGAGGAGGAGGATGGGTGGGTCCCAGGATCAGGGAAAGAGGAATAGATCCCACCCTCAGGAATAGGCAGGTGGGAGGGAAACAGGCTGTTGATTGACAGTATTTATCTGTAGTCTGACCTGTGAGAGGCAGAGAGAATCATTCTACGTTTACAACAGCAGCACGGCGAGGGGAAGAGAACGGAAACATTTTCCTTCCTCCCGTGTCCCTTAACTCACTCTTGTCACCATCTAAGGTTTTCATGTCCTTAACCTTCATAACCTCAAAATCTTACCAACCTCAAAACACCTTCTTAGACCCCCAAACATTTTCTTAGAAACTTTCATACCCTTAGATTTTACGTAAACTTCAAACTTTTCGCCTTTTCTTACCTACCCATCATGAGGCACAGGTGGCTGATCATGGGAGCAGATGTTGTAAAGTGAGTTCCTTTAGATAAAGTTACTTCTTTCACCAGTTTAGCCCTCAAGCCTCTCAGAGACCAGAGAAGGATATACTGTGATCTAAATTGCCTATGAGAGCACAGCTTCAAGACAGAAGCCCCTAACCCTGCCATATCCCCCCTCCACTCCCTTACCCTTGGGATTGCCACCCCAAAGTCCCTGACACAGGGGTCCCAGGACCACCTCCAGTCTGTTCTTGTGCGACTACAGATGGCAGCAGCCCTTTCCGTTCCTTGCTGCACATTAAGGATATTGATGGTTTTCCAAAGTAGCAGTTCTCAGTCTGTGGGTCATGGCCCCTTTGGGGGCTAAAGGACTCTTTCACAGGGTCAACTATGTCCATCAGAAAACACAGATATTTACAATTCATAACAGTAGCAAAATTAGTTATGAAGTAGCTGCAAGATAATTTTATGGTCGGGGTTTACCACAACTCGAGGAACTGTATTAAAGGGTCCTAAAGCCTTAGGAAGGTTGACAACCATGGATCTAGAGGGACACTTTAAGTGCCAGGTAGGTGTAGCAGGGTGGATCCTTTTGGAAGGGGGACTTTGGAGGGCTTGTCTGAGTATCTCAACCAAAGCAGGCCTTTCTGTGCCACCAGGAGAGGCCCCCAGGGATGGGAGCTTTGAACTCATTAGGTGACTATGGTTCTTGAGTCTGTCTGGAGCCCACACAGAGTGATTCTCACCATGGGGATTAGAGTTGCTCTGAAGAACATGGACGCCAAGCAGGTTTGCTGAGGTTAGAGAGAGACTGAAGGTCTGGGCACTCTGTATCTGTGCCATCACAGCCATGCTCGGCGCTTTTGTCCTTGGTGACATTCGAACAGCTTTGGGGACCTGCTTCTGCATCATCGGTCACTGTCCCGGGTCTTGAGCAGCCTTTGCGATCCTTGTAGGTGTTTACTTTTCTGACATCTCACTTTTAGCCACGCTGTCACCAAAGGCTCACTCTGTGAAGACTCAACAGACATCTGGTGAGACCAGATTTTAAGTCTTGGAGTTTGTGTGTGTGTGTGTTTGTTTTGAGACAGAGTTTCAAAAACCATGTACCTTGAATCTCTTGGATGATGGGATTCTAGACATCCAAGAGATGAGTCTGGGGAATGACCAAGATATGCCATAGGTAGGCATCAGGACTCCACCTGTGTGCTGCAATTCCTCCAGCTGAAGTGTGTGGAGGGAGTGAGGAGAGGGCAGGACTCAGGGAGAGGTGGCTCACCTAGAGCCACACTGTCTTCAAGTGGAAGGTGGGTGTTTCAGGGAGCTGGTGCAGAGGGGATGAGGAGAGGGGAGGGAGGGGAGAGAGGGTCAGCGAGGAAGACCACAGTGGGCAGTGCTTCTTTATTGCTCTCCAGTCTCTTACTAACATAACGACAGCCAACCCTAAAGAGCATCAGAAAGAGGGAAAATCTACGTGGCATATACACATAAGAAACAATGTTATTAGCAGATAAGTGAATGAGTCTTCTAATACATGATCTCTAGGCTAGAGAGGAGAAAAAAAGGCTTGAAGAGGTCTTAGTCCTGATGCCCTGCAGAGGGACCCCTGGGCACAGTTAGAAGGCCCTCTTCCGCTCATCCTCTTCTGTACAGGTGTGAACTAATGCTTCCCCCATCAGGCAAGGTTCCTGCCCCACCTCACTGCCGTGTCACGTGTCACGACAGATACCAAGTGTGAGGTGATAAGACGCCTGACCTCCTACTCAGGCCTCCCCTGCCTTTCCCTCAGCTGGCAGCTGGCGGGGGGGGGGGGGGGGGGGCTACCTTACCAGGCGTAGGCCTTGGGAGTCTCTCTGTGCCTTCTGCCTCACCTCTTTCTCATGTGTGTTTCTGTTTTCTGTGAGTGGTGAATGGGAGGAGAGATGTGCTGGAAATACCCAAGAACCTGGGACAGGAAAGGAAGTCTCTTTCAGTGGCGTCAAATGTCTGGTTGCAGGACCACTCTTCATCGTCTCAGTCTACACTGCCTTTAGTTTTATTGGGGTATAATCGACATACAGCAAACACTGTATACTTACTGTGTGCACCCACAGTTTGGAGCCGTGCATGTCCTGTCCTGCTGTCTCCACAGCCTGTCTAAAGATACCATATGTGAACACAGAAGTGGATGCTCACAGTCAGCTAATGGATGGATCACAGGACTCCCAATGGAGGAGCTAGAGAAAGAACCCAAGGAGCTAAAGGGATCTGCAACCCTACAGGTGGAACAACATTATGAACTAACCAGTACCCCGAAGCTCTTGACTCTAGCTGCATATGTATCAAAAGATGGCCTAGTCGGCCATCACTGGAAAGAGAGGCCCATTGGACACGCAAACTTTATATGCCCCAGTACAGGGGAACGCCAGGGCCAAAAAGGGGGAGTGGGTGGGTAGGGGAGTGGGGGTGGGTGGGTATGGGGGACTTTTGGTATAGCATTGGAAATGTAAATGAGCTAAATACCTAATAAAAAATGGAAAAGGAAAAAAAAAAGATACCATATGTGCTCAGCACACCACAAGACGCCAAGTTCTCTCTGTTTGGTGGGTCACAAACTTCAGGTGACAGGCATCCTCTTTCTGTATTTTAAAGTGCACAATACTGTCCCGTTAGGTCTAGGTATTTGTCCAGTGGCAGAGTTTTAGAGCTTACCTTGCATACAGACCAGGTTCCTTATCTCCTGTACATCTGAAGGGGATGAACTCAAGGCGCATACAGAAGGATGTAAGACAGCTTAGCAGGTAAAGATGCTTGCCTGCAAGACTGGTGACAACTGGAGTTTGATTCTCAGGACCCATGCAAAGGTAGAAGTAGAGAACCAACTCCACAGAGTTGTCATGTGACATACCATGGCAATGCCCTCTGTCCTAGTTAGGGGACTCTTACTGCGATGAAACATCATTACCAAGAACAACATGGAGGGAAGAGAGACTTTATTTCACTTTACAATTCCATATAATAGTTTATCCTCTGGATAAACTCAAGCTCGGCAGGAACCTGGAGGCAGGAGCTGACACAGAGGCCATGGAGGGGTGCTGCTTACTGGCTTGCTCTTCATGCTTGCTCAGCCTGCTTTCTTATAAAACCCCTCATACTGTACTCTGGCTACTTTGTGGGTTCTTCTTTCTTCTACCCTTCTCCATCCCCTTTCCACCCTTTCAACCACTTAACACTAAGTAGTAGAGAAAGAATAGGAAGAAAAGGCGTCGATGTGTCGTCACATTATTTCCTGCTGATTACAGGTGTCGAGTTCTTTGGGGCAAGTTTGCTCTTTGCCATCAGGATATCTAATTTCTTTTTTCTTCTTCTATGTGCATGACTACTTAAACTGTGACCAACAGCCACCAACAGCAACCAACCAACAGCCCCACCTCTCAGGCCCCAGCATTTATACATCCTCTAAAACGTCTCTAGAATTCCAAACGTCACACAACTGCAGAAACCATCTGCAGCTGGCAAAATCCCACCCCTGCTAGAGCATGAGGCAAATCATAGTCAGCTGCTGTGGACAGTCTGAAGGAGCCTTGTATCCCACATCTGGGATAAAAACAAAAACATATTCTCATAATATTTCTGTGTTTTTAAAAGAGACTAAAATTTCACAACTGTCACTACAGATCCCTGAGTCTGTAACGCTACCATGTCAAAGACAGAAAAAACAATACAGCAGTATATGTTTTCTTGATCTATAATTCAAGCCCCTGGGATATTGAGGCAGGAGGATTGTGAGTTTGAGACCATCATGGAGTATATAGTAGAACCTGTCTCAAAACAATAAGTAGAAAATGATAATCTGAAAATAGAAGTGGAGTACCAGGAAAGAGGAAGGGCCAAGTGTGGGGAGGGGAGGGGAGGGTGAGAGGGGAGGGGAGGGTAAGAGGGGAGAATGGAGTGAGAGGGGAAGGTGAGCAGCAGAGACATGCTACACACCCTCTCTCCATTTGCCTGACAAATGTCCTGTTACCAACCTCTCACCTGGTCCTAGAGAGAAACTCTTCTGATTGCCAGTGTGACTCTGCACTCCTCTGCTTCACACCCACAAAAGTGACCTTTCTCTTTGTCCTTATGCCCGTAGCAGATTTCATTTAACTTGATACCCTCTAGGTCAGTTCATGTGTTTTCAAGTAACAGGGTCCCTTTCCCTCTCTCTCTCCCTCTCTCCCTCTCTCTCTCCCTCTCTCTCTCTCTCTCTCTCTCTCTCTCTCTCTCTCTCTCTCTCCCTCCCTCCCTCCCTCCCTCCCTCTTTTCTTTTCTTTTCTTTTCTTTTCTTTTCTTTTCTTTTCTTTTCTTTTCTTATTTCTTCTTTCTTTTTGAGACTGAGCAATAGAGCAATAGTCAGTACATCTTTATCCATTCTTGGATCAGTGAATGATCTCCACAGCTCAGCTTTTGTGAATGATGTTGCAGCGAACCTTGGGAGGGTGGAAATCGCTTTAATGTATTGGATTCCTTTCTTTTTAAAAAATTTTATTTGTGTATATGTGTTAATGTACTTGTTTCCTTTCATTTTAATTTTTTTTTTGAGACAGGGTTTCTCTGTATAGCCCTGGCTGTCCTGGAACTCACTTTGTAGACCAGGCTGGCCTCGAACTCAGAAATCCACCTGCCTCCCAAGTGCTGGGATTAAAGACATGTGCCACCAGGCCCGGCTTTCATTTTAATATTTTATTTGTATGTGTGTGTATGTGTGTATACACATGTGTGCAAGAGTGCACACACAATACAGGTGCAAGTGGAGGCCAGAGGAGGTCACTGGGTCTCCCAGAGCTAAGGTTGGAGGGAGCTGGGAGCTGTCTGACATGGGTGCTGGGATCTAAACTCAGGTCCTCTGCAAGAGTAAGTACTCTTAGCTGCTGAGCCCTCTCTCCAGCCCCTAATTTAATATCTTTTTGATATATAACTAGGCTTGGGATTGGTCGATCATATGAAAGTTCTATTAATTTTTTGAGGAACTTAACAATGGCTCTGTAATTTTACACCCCTACCAACAGTGTGTAAAGGCCCCCTCTTCTTCATTTTCCAGACAACACTTTTAGTGGGTTTTTTTTTCTTCTTGCTCCAGTCCCACTTGCTATGGCCCAAAGATTTATTTATTATATGTAAGTACACTGTAGCTGTTCAGACACACCAGAAGAAGGCATCAGATCTCATTACAGATAGTTGTGAGCCACCATGTGGTTGCTGGGATTTGAACTTAGGACCTTTGGATGAGCAATCAGTGCTCTCAACCACTGAGTCAACTCTCCAGCCCTAGTGTTTTTGTTAATAGCCATCCCAACTAGTGTGAAGTGATTGTTTTAAATTTTGTCATGGATTTATTTGGACAGTCCCACTGTGGCGATCTGGCTAGCCTTCAGGTTGTGGATCTCGGCCTTTTGAGCATTGGCAATAGGGTGGATAGGGTAGGCACTGGTCCTGACTATTCTTTTGAATTTCATTTCCTGGTGATTAGGGAAGCTGGGGACCTTTGCAAAGCTTTCTCGTCATCTGTACATCCATCCTCCTTTGAGAGATGTCTATTTAGGCTTTGTCCGTTTTTCCATTGACTTGGCTGTCCGCTGACTGTTGAATTTCCTTTCCTTTCCTTTCCTTTCCTTTCCTTTCCTTTCCTTTCCTTTCCTTTCCTTTCCTTTCCTTTCCTTTCCTTTCCTTTCCTTTCCTTTTCTTTCCTTTCCTTTCCTTTTCTCTTCCTTCCTCCCTCCCTCCTTCCCTTCCCTTCCCTTCCTTCCTTCCTTCCTTCCTCTTTTCTTTTCTTTTCTTTTTTCTTTTCTTTTCTTTTCTTTTCTTTTCTTTTCTTTTCTTTTCTTTCTTTCTTTCTTTCTTTCTTTCTTTCTTTTTTTTTTTTCTTTTCTCGAGACAGAGTTTCTCTGTGTAGTCCTGGCTGTCCTGGAACTCAGTCTATAGACCAGGTTGGCCTTGAACTCAAAAATCCACCTGCCTCTGCCTCCCAAGTACTGGGATTAAAGGTGTGTACCACCACTGCCTGGCTCCTTTTTTTTTTTTTTTTTTGGACAGGGTTTATCTGTGTAACCCTGGCTATTCTGGAACTCTGTATATGTAGACCAGAATAGCCTGGAACTCACAGCTCTGCCCTACCCCTACCTCCAAGTGCTGGGATTAAAGGTATGCACCATAAACACCCAGCTCTTGTTGGTTTTATATTGCAATTTCTTTTTTGGATTTACTTTATTATTTTGTATGTCTGAATGATTTGCCTGCATGCATGTATGTGTGTGTACCACGTGTTTGCCTGATGTCTGAGACAGTCAGAAGAGGGCTTCAGCATCCCGGGCACTGGAGCTACAGATGGTTGTAAGCCACAGTGTGGGTGCTGGAAGCAAACCCACATCCTCTGCAAGAGCCACAGTGTCTTTAACTGCTGGGCCACTTCTTCAGCTCTATAGCAATTTCCTATCAGACGCATGATTTACACCCACATCCTTTGGGGTTTTTTTTTGGGGGGGGCGCTTTTTGCTCTCTAACCATTTCCTGTGCTGTCTGGATGTTAGCCCGACAGGATTCCACCGCCCCCCCCCAATACCTTTGCTATTAAATCCAAACCGCCTTTGCCTAGACCAGAGTCAGCAGCCTCTCTGCTGTTCACTTCTCATTGCTACATAGGTTTAGGTCTTGCTAAAAAAAAAAAAAAAGAAAAAAGAGTTACTTCCTTTTATTTTATGTGCATGAGTGTTTGCCTCTATGTATGTGTGTGCACCACATGCATGCAGTACCTGAGAAGGACAGGAGAGGGAACTGAGTCCCCTGGAACTAGAGAAACAGGCGCTTGTGAGCTGCCACGTGGATACTAAGAACTGAGCCCAAGTCCTCTACAGGTGCTTCAAGCGCTATAACCATGGAGCAGCTTCTCTAGCCCCCAGGTCCCATATTCATCCTAGCCAGTGTGTGTGTGTGTGTGTGTGTGTATGTGTGTGTATATGTGTGTGTGTGTGAGTGTGTGTGTGTGTGTATGTGTGTGTGTGTGAGTGTGTGTGTGTGTGTGTGTGTGTGAGTGTGTGTATGTGTGTGAGTGTGTGTGTGTGTGAGTGTGTGTATGTGTGTGTGTGTGTGTGAGTGTGAGTGTATGTGTGTGTGTGAGTGTGTGTGTGTGTGAGTGTGTGTGTGTGAGTGTGTGTGTGCGTGAGTGTGTGTGTGTGTGTGTGTGAGTGTGTGTGAGTGTGTGAGTGTGTGTGTGTGTGTGTGTGTGTGTGTGTGTGTACTGTGAGGTTCAGATCTAGCTGCATTACCTACTTCTGCCTACCCAGTGGTCTGTATCCAGTTGTCTGCCTTGTGCTATTTGGTGCCCTGGTCACAAACCCCTGACTGTAGCGTCATGGGTCTATCTGGGGGTACTCTATACTATTCCTTTAGTCTCTGATGTGCTGTTGGGTGGAGTTATCTATCCTCTGCTCGCTGATTACAATAGCTTTGTAGTAGCTTTCCATTTGTGATATTTCCTCCTTTCAATCTTCCTTCTCCCCTTCTCTCATTCTCTCCAACCCTTTCCTCATGTCGCTGCCACCGCTGCCACTTCACTCTGCCCTCAAAGGGGACACTGAAGAAAGCTTCGGTGTTGCTATGAAGATGGTCTTGGTTTCTTGGACCCGTGGGAGAGTCTTGGGGACACCAGAGCGCATCGTTTTAAGGATCACTGAAGTCCTCGCTGCTTTGGTCAACCTCCTGAGCCCGAGTTTTCTCTGCACACACGGGAAGAATGTGATGGTTAACTTGACTGGGCTTAGAATCACTCTGGGAACCTCTGGATGTGCCTATGAGGATATTTCCAGAGAGGCTTACCTGAAGAAGGACAACCCACCCTGTGGGCGTGGCTGTGGGCGTGGACTGACTAAGGAGGAAGGCTGAGCACTGGCATCTGCTTCTCTCTGCTTCCGGACTGAGGATGTCATGTGACCAGCTGCCTCCCACTCCTCTGCCACGCCTCTGCGGTGACAGACTGAACCCCCAAACTGTGAGCCAGGAAAAACAAACTGTCCTCCGTAAGTTACCTTTTTCAGGCATTTTCTCACACTAATGAGAAAAGAGACTCACAGGCACTCATTTCTTGCGCGCCAGGGGACACGTTAGTTCCTGAAGCTACTCTCGCAGCCCGAGCTTCCTTGGGTGTCTTCCCTTCCTCTCTGACCTCTGATTTTCTCTCACCCTTGTGGGTTGGCTTCTTTTCAGTTTCACCTTCTCGTCTCCCTGGGCTATTGTCACCTCTCTGGGCCTTTAACCATCACCCGCAGGCTGTCAGCTGCCGAGTCCTGTCTCTCTGGGCGTCTGTCTCCAAGTGCAGTTCATGGTTCCACCTGGGATGCAGAGTCCAGGTTGTCCTACTGTCTTACTGTCCTACTGTCCCGTCAGCAGGCCTAAGCTGATTCCTTCACCTCTCAAGTGCTGCCTCCCTTCCAGAATAGCTTTTCTTAGTCCCCTCATCCATTTGGCTCCGGAAGCCAGCAGCCCATGAGCCCCCTTCTAACCTGGCATCCTCAACTCTCTGGGACCTGCTCGTGCTGTCTCTGAAATGCTTCCCTGTCCCTCCCTGCTCTCCAGCAGCCCCACCACCTCAGCTCAGCCGTCACAAGTTCTCGACTTCGCCTCAGGTCTCCTGGCTGCCCGTTTCCAATCTAGACTCTACATCTTCAGTGGGAAACCACATGAGCTAAACCCTCACATTCTGTTTCTCATTAAGTGGGCACCGAGTGATTATCAAGACAGGTACTATGCTATGGAGCAGCATAGAATACACCTTGACCTCTGGCACTCAGGATGCAGCAGAAAAGGAGGGGATAACACAGGTTACTGAGAAATATCACTGAGGTGGGGGGTGAGGGGTGTTAGAAGTGCTTGGAACCCCTGAATGCATTGGCTGAGAGCTGAGCCTGGGGTGTCGGGTGTTGGCTGAGGGGATAGGCTCTCATCCGGGCTGGGTGGGTGTCAGCTGAACGGTGCGGGTGTGGTAGAGAAGGTCTTCCTGGTCAACGCTGCCATCTCATTTCCCTGCCTGGCCGTCTCCTCGCTTTGCCACCACCCATGGGACAGAGTCCACATTCCTCACGTGTTGTTCAGCCAGTGGCACCATCTACCACTCCCCAAACTTGCTTTCAGCTCCAGGCCTTTGCACATGCGGGTCCCCGTGCCCTTCCCCCGTCTTCCCCCACCCTCTATTGCCTGTCTGAGGGCTCTGAATCACCGAATGGCTCAGGGGTGGCTGCGCACACACCTGAATTCTCCCACACTTCCCTTGTGGTCAGAGTTCATCCATGTGTGGTCCCAGGTGCCGCCTAGCTGCCACACCCTCACTCCACGAGCATGTGGGTGTCCCCGGGTAAGTGTCTCTATGTGATAGTGGGCAAGGCTAAGCAGGGACCATTGAACTGTTCCCTTCCTCTTGGTCTGTGACCTTCCTTTGCCCCCTTCCACGGCAAGGCAGCGGCCATTTTTGCTGGATATTGCCCTGCCCAACAGGCATCTCAGCCCTCCCGAGAGTCCGTTGCTGGCTTCAGAATATATAATATATATAATATATATAACTATATAATATAGTTCAATCTGCCTGGTGTTGTTATGTATGTTTTCAGGGTCATTCCTATCTTTAAGAACTTTATACATAAAGTCATTCACCGGAGCACATGTCTGTAATCCCAACATTTGGGAGATTGTGAAAGAGGGAATCACAAGTTTAAGGTCAGCTTGAAATATACAGCAAGACCCCCATTTCAAAATAAAACAGTAAAAAAGTTATGTATATAAATAAATATGCATTATCTGCATAGAATACTTCTAGAATTCTCCAAGAATTATCAACAATCATCATGTCTAGAGAGAGGGGACACAGGGCTGTAGTACTAACTTCCTCCTTCATTAGTTTTGGATTGTCTACCTGAGCAGATATTTTCTGAAGGCTTTGTAGATCAGTCTGACCTCAGACTGAGAAAGAGCCGCCTCTGTCTCCCAGCCGCTGAGATTGAAGGTGTGCCCACCACACTCTGTAGCCTCAGAGTTCTGTGTTAATGAAAGAGAGAAGCTGGCCTCATCCTAGCAACATCTCTGACCCTGGAGGATTTGGAGAGAAAATACAGTGTTTACTTTTTTGTTTTTGTTTTTTGTTTTTTGTTTTTTTGAGACAGGGTTTCTCTGTACAACCCTGGCTGTCCTGGAACTCACTTTGTAGACCAGGCTGGCCTCGAACTCAGAAATCTGCCTGCCTCTGCCTCCCGAGTGCTGGGATTAAAGGCATGCGCCACCACTGCCTGGCCAGTGTTTACTTTTAAGAGCAGGATATGAATAGAACAAGCCACGGAGGTGAGTTTCAGTTTAAAAGGTAGGTGTCCTGGAAATGCTACTTTGGGGGCAGAGAGATGGCTGAGAGGGAAGAGGCACATACTGCTAACCCTGACAGCCTGCTTCCCATCCCCATGGCTCACGAGGTAAAAGCAGAGGGTCTACTCCTGGCACACACACACACGCACATGCAACGTAATATTAACTGTCAAAAAGAAATCAATTATAGCTGAGACTGGTGGTACACACCAGTAACCCTAGTACTCAGGGATGGAGGCAGGGATCATGAGTTTAAGGCCATCCTCTGCCACATAGCTAGTGTGAGGCCATTTCGGGCTACTTGAAAGCCTGTCTAAATAACGAATAAATAGGTGCGTAAGTAAATAGCCATGCATCTTTGCCCTCAGGCTGGTGGCAGGCTATGCAAGCCACACCTGTGAGCATTCACGGACAGCCCTTGGCAATCTTTTTATGTAAAGGATGGAGAGAGCCATGGGGAAAAAGTTTCCGGGCACACGAGCTAACCAGAGCCACCACCTGCCCAGTGGGAATGATCAGGCTGACAGCCATTTGTAAATTCAGATCTATCCATGGGGCCACACTGCATGGCCCCACAGCACTGCTCGGGGCTGAAGCCAGCAGAAGCGCCAGCAACAGACCACAGGGGTGAAATGGCTGTTGGGCAGGGCAATATCCATCAGAGAGGACCGCTGCCTTGGTGTGGAAGGGGGCAAAGGGTGGTCACAGACCAAGAGGAAGTTCAATGGTTATTGCTTAGTCTTGCTGGAGACTGTGCACTCTGGGACACCCACATGCTTGTGGGGTGAGGGAGTGGGAGCTAGGCATCTATATGTTGTGTGTGTATACAAACATGTAACAAGCAATGAAAAAAGAGGCCATGAATTAGAACGAGAGTAAGAGAGTGAGGAGGGGTATATGAGGGGGTTGCAGGGAGGAAAAGAAAGGGGAAATGATGTAATCAAATTATAATCTCAAAAATAAAATAAAATATGAAACATAAGTAAGTAAAAATAAAAAGAAAGGGAAAAAATACCCATGAGGGGGCAGGGGGTGTGGCCCAGTTGGTAGAGCACCTGCCTAGCATGCGTGAGACCCTGAATTCAATCCCTGTATCACATGAGCCAGGTATGATGGTGTACTTCCGTAATCCTAGCACTTGGGAGGTGGAGGCAGGGGGATGATAAGTGCAACTCATCTTTGGTTACCCAGAAATTCTGAGGTCAACCTAGGCTACACAAGACCCCACCTTAAGAAGAAAATAAATAATAATGAACAATCAATAAAAATACCAAATAAGTTCTAAGTCTACGTATACTTATCTACATATATTTTCTATTACACAATAGAAACTTTTCTCATTACTTATTAAGTAGGTCCTACTTGGCTAAGCAGATGTGGTTCAGTGCTGCCCAGCATTCCATAGGCTGAAATGCCACAGGTATTTAGCCAATCAGCATTTAAGTTTCCAGGTTTCAGCTTTAAGGACACAATGGGCATGTGACTAGCTAGCATTTGTTGAGCACAGATGACATGACTGTTGACATCTGGTAAGTCACGTACATCTTGTCCCAGCCCAATCAGGCCCTCTTATCACTCCCATTTCCCAAATGAAGGGACTGAGTCACAGGCGGTGATAATTCCCCCTGGGTCACATGTCTGGTGGTGACTGGTCACAGTACACCTTCCATGGATCCTCAACACTTGGGTTGTGCCCAGAGGCACACACCCAGCACTGCACTGGCCCAGGCAGGGTTCACTGCACAGTGCAACATGGCGAATGTATCACTTCTTGACAGGGCAGTGTGATTTTCTAACAACCCTGGGTATATGCGCCCCAGTGGTGCCAGGGCCCCAGCTCTGACTTCTCTCTAGGCTTCTACAACTGGATACACGGGTCTCTCATGCCCTCTTAGTAAGGCTGCTGGCACAGTCTGCCATGGTCTCCTGTTTCATTGGCAGTTTTGGTATCCCAAGGGTGAAGATGCCTCCACTACCACAGCCCAGTGCGCTTTTAATTATTTCTCCTGCTGGATGAGAAAAAACCCAACTTCTTGGAGAAGCGGAGCTTCTAGCTTGGTGTTCCCACTTGCAGTGCCACATTCAGCCACTAGGGGCACCGATGAGGCACGATGATCAGTATCAGAGCTGGCCAGAGGCATTTGTCAAGGATGATGGCCTCTGCATGGCTGTCATAAGACTGTCAGTGACTGTCTCCCCACCCCCAGCAGGAATCATTTAGCAATATTAGGAGACAGTTCTAAATTTTTAAAATTACATTTGTTTACTTAGTGTGTGCATGTGTGGGACATGTGCATGCCTTAGTGTGTATGTAGTCTGAGGTCTGGTAGGGTCGGTTCTCTTTTCCCATGGTGTGGGTCCCTGGGACTGAACTCAGGTTGTCCGTTTTGGTGGCAAGCTCCTTTACCTGTTGAGCCACTTCGCCAGCCCTGTCTCTACCTCCTCAGTGCCAAGAGTACAGATGTGCACCACCTGTAACAGAAATCAGAGAGCGTCTATATTGTTTTTTCTACAGAGGGTGAGTGAACACTCATCTCCAGGACTAAGGAAAACGTGAGGCTTTGCCTGTTAGATTTGAGTAGAAGACAGGTTGTGGCTCCTCCAGGGTTTCTTTGAGAACCAGCATCTAGCAGATTAGTTTAACTTGTAAGCTCATTTGATTGCTCAGGGCAGGAGGAGCTGGTGGGGCTGGCCTGTTCTGAGCATGCCATGGGTTAGATGAAGGAGTGTTTGTGGAAGGAAGCCTCCAACAGTTGAGGTGAGGGAGGCAGGAGTGGGTGTGTCTGTTGGACCAATGCCCACCGTGTATCAGAAATAAGAGGAAACACTTACTGGCTCATTACTTATGGGATGCCCTAAGACTGGCTTCCCTCCAAGAGTGGAGCAGAAACCTGTGCTCTAAACATGACTCTGTCACTCAGCAACGATAACCACGCACCCTCACAGACTAGACTGACAGGAGACCACAACACACAGCCAGCCGAAAGCCTGACCGAGAGCTGGCCGGATGCCAAAGCCATGAGGCCAGCCAGCCCAGCTTGGCCAGCCTGCAAGGGTGTGGTCTCAGAGTGAGGTGTTCTTTTTTGGGCTGTTTGCTGAGAACAGGCTCTGTTCTAGGCACTGAGGGGAGCAAACAGAAACCGAGACTTACTCAGTCTAGTGAGTGTCAGAGACAAGATTAAGCTTAAGAAGTCACCTAGCAGGGCAGGGAGGTATCTCAACTGGCAGGGTGCTTGCCTAGCCTGCCAAGGCCCTGAGTTCAATGCCCAGCAATGAAGAAAAACTAAACAGAAAATTAAAGAGCAGCAGAATACACATCCCATGTGCCCCATAGAAAGAGTGCGATGCTCAGAGCCACAGGGAACCCCCCAAAGATGGTAAGTCAGGGGTCACAATTAAGGAAATAAAACTTACACTAAGGACACTTGCCAGAACTATGTGTTGTTAGCTGAACAACTGGAGTTGAATCATCAGGCTTGGTGGCAAACCTTTACCCCTGAGCCACCTCAGTGGCCCACACTTACTTATATTCTCTCTCTTTCTTTCTTTTGTTCTTTCTTTTTCTCTTGTTTTCTTCCTTCCTCCTTCCTTCCCTCCCTCCCTCCCGACTCCCTCCCTTCTTTTCTGCCTTCCTTCCTTCAAGACAGGGTTTCACTGTGTAGCTTTGGTTGTCCTGGAACTCTCTATGTAGACTAAGCTGGCCTCGAACTCACGGAGATCGACCTGCCTCTGCCTCCTGAGTGCTGGGCTCAAAGGTGTGCACCAGGCCTGGCTCTCACACATGCTTTTACACCACAGGTCCCTGCTGCCCTGCTGTGCTGTGCTGCTTGTACTTACAGTCAGTGCACACGCCACTGTCAGGATGCTTATGTAGCACCTGTAGTATTGTCTCATTTCATTTGTGAGCTTTTTCAATGATTTATTTGTAGTGTGTGTGTGTGTGTGTGTGTGTGTGTGTGTGTGTGTAGTATGCACAGGTACCTGTGGAAGCTAGAAGAGGGTGTTGGATCTCTGGGGCTGGAGTTATAGGTGGCCACAAGCTGCCTAATGTAGGTGCTGGGAATTGAACTTGGGTCCTTTGAAAGAGCAGTGTGCACCATTGACTGCTGAGCTGTCTCTCCGGCCCCTGTCTGTGAGCTCTTTTACCTTTTTAAATTTCATGTTATGCATTCATTTTTAAGAGAGTTTGGAGTTATTTTTCAGATTAGCAATTTATTACCTTTCATGTCACCAATATTTCATCCTAGATTATTATTTGTCATTTAATTTCATTAATTGTGAAAAAGACATTCAGAAATCTAAAATGTCTGCATGACCCAGGTCATCTACGCAGGCTCTCCAAGACCCTGGGCTGGCGGTGGTTGGTAGCTGGGAGGCCAGTGGGGCAGTTGCCAGGGGTTTGGGGGGTGGGGTCATACTTTGGAGGAGCAGAGGGAAGGGGCTGCAGTGACTCAGGGGTTCTGACCTGGGAAAGGGTTAAACAGATGGAGGACGGTGGCCAGTCTGGGGACTTCAGTGAGGCACCCTGGGACTGAAAGGGTGTGGTAATCCCCTTTGAGCTGGGTGGGCACAAGCTCCCGGTGGGATAAGTAGCTGAGACGTGGCTAAGACCAAGATGGCTCCTGTCTAACTCTGGATGGCCTTTCTGTTATTGAATTATATAGTGACCCAAACTAGGTCCTAATACTTTAGTGATTGCTTTTTTTGTTTGTTTGTTTTAAGATAGCATTTCAGGTCGCCAAGGCTGGCCTGGAGGTTATAATGTAACTGAGGATGACCTTGAACTCCTGATTTTCCTGCCTCTACTTCCAAGTGCTGGGATCATAGGCAAAGGCCATGTGTGCATTTGGACTCATGCTGTGTGGTGTTGAGCTGTGAACATCAGCATCACCTGTGATTAAAATGTCTTCTTCTCCTCTGATTGGACACAGGCCTTATATCTCCACATCTCCCTGGGTTCCTTCTAGGTCTCTCTGGTTGGCCCCTGTGTTGTCTGTCCCCACAGCTGGGCCCTCTGTGTGTATTTCAGGGCTGACAGGTACCGTGGGCCTCACCACACATTTTTTTTTTTTTAAATATCGTTTCAGTTGCTCTTTGGGGATGAACTTCAGCTCAGATTGCTAAGCTGGAGTGCCAGGACCTGGGAGTGCAGGTGATCCCAGCTGGGTTCTTCGGATCCTGCCCACCAAATGCACCAACTAGGGATTGGATTTGGAGGGGTCAGACTGCCTTCCTGTGCTGAGGCCACCCTGCTCTTGGGGGAAAGCCCCTCACCATCACTGGCCTCTTGTCAGCCATTGTCACCATCATTGGCCTCCTAGTGGCTCAGTCATTGTCCCCAGCCTGAAGCTAGTCCTGCAAACCAGGCTCAGTAGTGCAGGCCTTCAATTCCAGAACTTAGAAGTAGAGGCGGGTGAATCTCTGTGAGTTTGAGGTCAGTCTGCTTACATAGTGAGTAGTGAGTTCTGGGCCAGGCATGGTGTCATAGTTAGACCCTGTCACAAAAAGAAAGGAAGGAAAGAAGCAAGGAAGAAAGGAGAGAGAGAGAGAGAGAGAGAGAGAGAGAGAGAGAGAGGGAGGAAGAAGAAGAAGAAGAAGAAGAAGAAGAAGAAGAAGAAGAAGAAGAAGAAGAAGAAGAAGAAGAGGAGGAGGAGGAGGAGGAGGAGGAGGAGGAGGAGGAGGAGGAGGAGGAGGAGGAGGAGGAAAAAGAAAAAGAAGAGGAAGAAGAAGAAGAAGAAGAAGAAGAAGAAGAAGAAGAAGAAGAAGAAGAAGAAGAAGAAGAAAGAAGAGAAGAAAGAAAAGAAGGGGAGAGGGAAGGAGGTCAGCCCTGCTGCTCAGAGGCCCTGCCACTGTCACAGACATCCCTGCTTATGTGCTCGACCGTGACCAAGCCTTCCTGTGCTGGGGTTTGACTGACTCTGTCCCTGCCTGGCCTCCTGATAGGATTTCCTGTGAGCTGGATCTGGGATCTTTTCTCTGTTTGTTCTTTAGTTGTTGTCAGAAAGCACTTCCCAGTTGCCAATACTTCACAGCTTTCTTTTAGTTTCTTTGGAAGATTCACGTTCTTTCATTCATTCTGTCTGTCTGTTTGTCAGTTTGCCTGCCTGCCTGCCTGTCTGTCTGTCTGTCTCTCTGTCTGTCACAGACAGGGTTTTAACACATAATTCTGACTAGCCTGGAACGTTCTTTTTTTTTTTTAAAGATTTATTTATTTATTTATTTATTTATTTATTTATTTATTTATTATATGTAAGTACATTGTAGCTGTCTTCAGACACTCCAGAAGAGGGAGTCAGATCTCGTGATTGGATGGTTGTGAGCCACCATGTGGTTGCTGGGATTTGAACTCCTGACCTTCGGAAGAGCAGTCGGGTGCTCTTACCCACTGAGCCATCTCACCAGCCCCAGCCTGGAACTTTCTATGTGGATCAAGCTAGCCTCGGATTCCTCTCATGAGCTGGTGGTATCAGAGGCACGAGCCACCATTCCTGGCTCCTGTGTTGGAACCCAGAGTGTCTGTCATGCTACAAAAGCTCTCTACCAACTGAGCCACATCCCCAGTCCTTGACATTTAAATTTTTTTGTTGTTGTTTTTTTTTTTCGAGACAGGGTTTCTCTGTGTAGTCCTGGCTTTCCTGGAACTCACTCTGTAGACCAGGCTGGCCTCGAACTCAGAAATTTGCCTGTCTCTGCCTCCCGAATGCTGGATTAAAGGCCTGCACCACCACGCCCGGTGACAATTAAATTTTTTAAATTATTATTTGCTATTACTATTAGTGTGTGTGTGTGTGTGTGTATGCCATAGCATGCATGTGGAGGTGAAAGGTCAGCTCTGTGTAGTGGTTTTCTCCTGCCTTTATGTGGATTCAGACTCAGTTCATGCAGCTTACATCGATGGGTAGCAAGTCTATCCACTCAACCATCTTGTCGGCCCATCCTTTTTTTTTTTTTTTTAATTTTTTAAAAAGAATATGTTTATTTTATTTTTAAGATTTATTTATTTATTTCATGTATGTGAGTACACTGTTGCTGTCTTCTGAAGAGGGCATTGGAACCCTGTTACAGATGGTTGTGAGCCACCATGTGGTTGCTGGGAATTGAACTCAGGACCTCTGGAAGAACACCCAGTGCTTTCAACCACTGAGCCATCTTTCCAGCCCCCAAAGAATACTTTAATTTTATGTGTATATGTGCTTTGCCTACATCTGTGAACCACATGTGTGCATTGCCTACAGACGTCAGAAGAGGATGTTAGATTTTCTGGGGCTGGAATTACAGATGTCTGCGAGATACCCTGTGGATGCTGGGAACTGAGCCTAGGTCCTTGGGAAGGAGGACTAGTGCTCTAACCACTGAGCAATCTCAGAGTGAGTGTGTGTGTGTGTGTGTGTGTGAGTGTGTGTGTGTGTGTGTGTGTGTGTGTGTATTCTCTGGAGGTGGTTACAGACTATTGTGAGTCACCTGACATGGGTTCTGGGAACCAAACTCAGGTCTTCCCGTGGAGTAATACACAATCTTAAGCAGTGAACCATCTCTCCAGCCCCTAAAGGGTCTTGTCTATTGAGAGCTCATGAACACGATGTCACGGGCCCTGAGAAAACCTCAGTCAGTTTTCATACAAGCGTCCACTTTATCATCTCCCATCCACGATTTCCTCTCTGAGTTACGTGGCTTTTGGGGGACAGACTCACTCCTACACTGCCATTCTTTCCTACAGTGTTGCCAAAGGTGTAGTGGGGTCTCTTTGACCCCTGCTATCCTGGATGGCTTCTGCCTCAGTTTCCAAAACTGTGAAATGGGAGCAGATGGTTGCTCCTGCCTCAGGCTTCTCAAGAAGACTCCAGGATTGGAGCTGGTAAGTTCACGAAGCATGCTAATTGTTTTGTTGTTGTTAGTAATGACTAGAGGAGGAGGCCATGACAGATGTACCAGAATTACCTGGGTCATTTATCACAAAACCCACCTGCTCAACTGGGCCAGACCCACTGAGTCAGAATGGAGACTTCACACACCTATCTAGGTCACTGTTACTCATACAAAATTAAAAACCCAAGAGCTGGAGGTGCTCACAGCAGGAAGCAGGGACATCAATGGGCGGTCCCGTCTGGGTGCAGGTGTACAGGAGGAGGCCCAGCTGGGGAGAAGGTGGCGCCCATGTGTGGGAGGGAGGGAAGGAGCCCGCTATGATTCATGGGGTGCTGACCTGGGCGAGGACTGGCAGGGGGAGGACAGGGCAGGTTGAGCTCGCAGGAAAAGGAACCCTGTGGGTGGGTGGGGATTGTGACAATCCCTTTGGGCTCTCGGTGGAGAACTGCCAGTATGTGTATCTCTAGGCCTGGGTTGGGGGACTGTGGGAGGCACAGTTCACAGATGGACAGCGTCACCAGACTGTCACTAAGAGACTGCAGAGAGCAAGCAAAGGCCATGTCTGCCAGCTTCTATCCATACAAAGCCCTGTGCCTGCTGATCCTGTCCTAGGTTCCAGAGCTTGCTCCTGTGTAACAACTCCACAATTCCAGATGATTCAACAGGAAGCTGGTCTCTAGAGTGCATGACAGGCATGTACCCCGATGACCAATGTGTGAGCTGCTAGTTGTGGAACCCTGGGCTTGTTCGTGCTAGGCAAGTACTCTGCCAACCGAGCTATACCGGCAACTCTTTATATGTTTAAAAAAAAATCAAATCCAGACCCTTGGAACCCTGACATACCTGTAGTTACAGCTGTATGCTGGACAGCACTTGCTACCAGCTCCCCTGATCCACTGTGAAGTTCAGGGTCCTCTGTGTGTGTGGGTAGACTGGGGTGGGGGATGAAGGAGAGGAGGTCCAGTTTCTGCTTTTATGATGTTGCAGCCTAGCCTGGAAAGCACGGTAGTTGGGGACAGTGCTGGGCTGGCCATCACCTGAGCGATGCCCATCTGGGAAGGCCATGGGGCGTGGAATGTAGCTTTTAAGCCATGAGCTGCTCAGGGGCATGATCAACATGATCTTAGGGTGGTATTCTCTGAGGGTGGCTGAACTTGTGTCCCAAACATGTCCCAGAGAAGCATTTAGGACAAGCTGGGCTGGCTGGGCAGGTCCCCAGGAGCAGTCTTACACGAGGGCCTCCTGTGGGCTTAAGGCCCACAGCCTCCATCCCAGGTTTCGGGTCTACCTATCTTCTGAAGCTGCCCACAGGCCTATCTGTGCGCCACACTGTACTGGGTGGTGGTAAAACACCTTGTCCTGAGTCATGATGGTGTCACAGTCATCCCACTTTACAGCTAAGAAAACACTCTGAGACGTGAGGTGTCATATAAAAAGCCAGAAGAACTTAGAGCTAAGGTTGTCAGGGCCCAAATCAGATGCCTTTCTGTTCTCCACCCCAGGTAAGCACAAGGGTGACTCAGCTGAGAGCCCTGCCCTCAGTGGAACCAGGAGTCTGATGGCTGGCCATCCGAGAGAGAGAGAGAGAGAGAGAGAGAGAGAGAGAGAGAGAGAGAGAGAGAGCGAGCCCTGGAGCCCCAGATGCCCATAGACCCCTCCTGCGGAGAAACTGCTGGCTAGTGGTTCTGCAGGGCTACTCAGAGTTCTGAACAAAATGACAGGGATGTAAGTGCCCTGACACTGAAGCTGTTTTTCCCAACTATAAAACAACAGAACACACACACACACACACACACATGAAATACAGCCCCAGGTAGTCCAGGCTGGTCTTGAACTCAGTATGTTGGGATTATAGACATGAGGAGCCATTGTACCCAGTTCACGTGGAGCTAGGGATTGAACCCAGGGCCTTGCACATGTCAAGCAAGCATCCTACCACTGAGATATAGCTCCATTTTTTTCCTTGTTAGCATTCATTCATATGTGTGTGTGTGTGTGTGTGTGTGTGTGTGTGTGTGTGTGTGTGTGTGAGAGAGAGAGAGAGAGAGAGAGAGAGAGAGAGAGAGAGAACATGTGGAGGTTGGAAGATAACCTGTGGAAGTTGGTTCTTTCCTATGATGCAAGTTCTGGGGATTGAACTCAGATTATCAGGCTTGGCAGCAAGCACCTTTACCCACAAAGGCACCCCACCAGCTTCCCAAATGCCAAGGGAACAAGGGGACATATCGTGGATGGACTTTGCTTTAGTGTGGTAATTTATCCATGTGCATCGGGCCAGTCCCTGCTTAGAGGGACTTAGAAATGTTACTAAAACTCTACACATAGCTAAAACTACTGTGTAGAGAATCCTGTCTGCGGGGAGCTTGCCACCTAACGAGGAAGCTCAGAGGCCTGTGGTGAGGAGGGCAGGTCATCACCCCTTCTTCACTGTACGGCAACTACCGGCATGAACACGGGTTCATCCGAGGTGAAGAGGGCCTTACCTGAGGGCAGTCAGGGTCTTAAGCAGGGTGTGTGTGGTGATCTTTACAGCATCAGGAAGTGGTGAGAGCTGAGCTGCTGTGAGGAACAGGAAGCAGGGGAGCCTTGAGGCTGGGAAAGCCCTCCCTGGTCTCTGTGGCCCCACAGATTGGCTATTTGGACCTGGTAGAGGCTCAGAAAAGGGAGACAGAAGGGGCTCAGAACCAGCTGCTTGGGGTCACCCCTCAACTTCCTTCTTCTGTGCTTCAGCCTGTGCCTGGGGAGAGGGCATTGGTTGGTGCAATGGCTCTGTGATTCCTCAGGGCACACCAAGCCTGTCTTCACCCAACCCTGACTCTCAGCAAGCTCGCCAGCCTTGCCTCTGTACCTCTGCATAGGCCCTCCCGTCTCTGGCAAGCATTCCGTGCCTTTCTTTCCTTCTTCCCTCACTGAGGAGACTCAGCTCCCTGGCTGACCCACAGTTTCAGCAGGCCTCAACCCTGATCCCAGGGCCCCAGACCTCGTCCTTCCCTAAAAAGACCAGCCCGGCGTGGCCAGCAGCTTGCCAGGAGCAAGGGTGGACCATGTGCTAGCAGAGGCCCTCCTTAGCACCGTTTCTGAGCAAGGCCAGAGCCTTTCCAGAGAGGAACGCAAGCAAGGCCTGATAGGTGACACCAGACAGACACAAAGATGACCAGTAGCAACCGAGGACTCTCCAGTGTCGCTGGTCCTCATGCCCTGGACCTTCAGGGCCTGATTCCCCAGTGTGGAGAGGCTGGTGAGAGCTGTCAACATCACTCATGGCCCTCTGAATGAATGAGGGCCTGGGGGGTCCCCACTCAGCACAGCTAGGCTGGGGTCAGAAAGATTGTAGCTACCCTGTGAGCTTGTTGATCTGGGGCTTTGAACTTTCTTAGGTGGCAGGCTTCAGGCAACAGGTTCTGCTTAAATGCACTTGAGACTTTCTCTAGAGGGACAGAGACCACAGTGCCTCCTTCTCAGCTGTGGGCATGGGTGTGGGCTGCTGAGGAGGGCGATTTATCCTGTGGCCAAGCAGCCCTATAGCACAGAGCAGAGCTAACTGGCCAGCAGTAGCCAAACCTTGAGCCCACTTGGAACACAAAGCCCTCCACTCCTGCACTTTGATTGGAATCCAAATTAGACTCCTTGATGGCTTTCTCCAGGGTATGGAGACATCTGTGTTCTACTCAAACATCTGGTAGAGTTCTTGGTTTCAGCCTCTAAAGTGTCTTCTGACACACACACACACACACACACACACACACACGTATACACACATACATACCATGTGCATTGTAACCTCCCACAGACACACACACACACAGAGGTATGGGCAAATATAAGCACACATAGGATGATACACAGTCTATAAGGAGTTAGTACATTTATTTATTGTGTGTGTGTGTATGTGTGTGTATGCAATGGGGCATATGTAGAGGTCAAAAGACAACTTATAGGAGTTAGTTCCTCACCCTTTCTAAGACAGGGTCTCTGTAGTTTGGGCTGTCTTGAAACTCGCTATGTAGAGCAGGCTGAGCTTGGACTCGTGGAGATCCTCCTGCCTCTGTATCTTGAGTGCTGAGACTAAAGGCACATTTAGAACGCCACGCTTGGCTGTTTGCTCTTTCTACCGTATGGGTCCTGGGGCTCAAACCCAGGTTGTCAGGTTCCATGGCACAAGACTGTACCCTGAGCCATCTCTCCAGCCTGTGGCTACCCTAACTTCCTCTTCAAATGTGTCCAAATATCTGCCCACCATTATTGCATAACACCAAGAGGTGTTTACACACACGTATGTCCTTCAGCAACCTGTGGTTAGTGACTGACACACCACACCCAGGCCTTGCTACTGTATCCCCAGCCCACAACCTGTGATATCCGGTAGCTAGCAATGGCCTCCTTGTTCTCCAGGCTCTTCCTCTCAAAGGGCAGACCCTGTAGTCATCCCTTGGCCTTTGGACCTGGCCATGTGAGGCTAAGCTCTATACGTTCTTGGGCAGGAACCAGATTTTCCTCTTTCTAGACACTTCCACACCTCTGCCCTGACCAGACCTGGACAATGCAGGGTTGATGGGTCAGCCAACTGATGGGGCTGCCAGAGAGCCACTCTGAAATGTTTCCTAGCCTAGGGTGGACTCAAGTTCTTTTGAGAAACAATGTGAAAACTTGATTCCACCAGGTATCTGGTGTGCTTGTCAGCCAGTGGTCCCACACCCCCATAGGTGAGTGTCATCAGGGGCCACACTGAAGGTGGCTCAGCCAGGAGGGAAGGGCTTGGGTAACCAGACACAAAGGGGCCTGTGTGGTGGCACAGACCTCTGACCCAGCCTTCAGGAAGCAGGCTGAAGGACACAAGCAAGCTTGAGGCCAACCTCATCTCCATGTTGAGCTACAGGCTAGTCAGAGCTACATAGCTTAAGCAAACAGGTAAAAACAATAAAAGGTGGGTGACATGAATCTGCGGATAGAGGCTGCCAAGCCTGACAACTTGAGTTTGATCCTTGGACAGACTTTTGCAAGTTGTCCTTTCTCTCCTGTATGATAGGCACATTCACACACAAAGGGAATGAATGAATGAGTAAATGAATGAATGAATGAATGAATGACAAAAACAAAACCCACATAAACAAGCAAACCAAAAGACAAAACAAATAGGTTTTACCTGACCACCCTCAGCCAGGAACCAGAGATATTTGTTAACCAGTTTTTCTGTCCCTGACCTCTGACTCCTGAAATCTGTAGCCAGATCAAAATGGACCTGAGCCAGTTTCTTCTCACTTCGGTGCTCCAATCTGGCAAGAGCTCGGGATAACCAGACACGAGCACAAGTGGGGAAATCAGTGGCCATTGTGCCTCCTGGGTGGTGGGTACTCCAGAGACTATGAGAGCGATCATGCCATCATGTTTTGGGGCCCTGGATCAGTTTGAAGACGAAGAAGAAACATTTATTAGAAGCCACCTAATGCTCCTGGTTGAAAGTCGCAAGGAGAGCCAGGAGATGGGGCACTTGGAGCTAGAAGGACCAGGCCGCTGGGGGCCTGCTGTGTGACTTGTAGCTTTCATCCCCAGTCTGTGGTTGGTTTGTGACCTGTGCTGAACGTCCAGCCAGGACCTCATAGGGCTGAGCTCCTTGCAGAAACTGAGGCATGGATCCAAGAGAGGAGGAGCGGCCACAGGACGTCTTGACCAGTACTTGGCACCCTGGGTGCTGGTTTGCCCAGCTGGTTGGCTGGCAGGCACTTAACTGTGTAATCCTTACTTCCTCCACCCCCTCACATTCCTCGGCATTCCATAAACACTCTGGCTCCCGCAGGTGGCCCTGGCCAGGAGGGTGGCACCTTTATTTAAAGGCCCTGCTATTCTAAGTCCCACTCACCCACTCACCCTCAGTCTGAAAACTCCACTTGCTCCCTCCCACTTTCCTGTTTCCAAACAGGCTCTTTATAGTTTACTCCTGGCCAGGTCTGGCAGAGGATGTGTCATCAGGTGATATGCTGAGCCTTGGGTATAGGGCAGAGCTACAGGGACACAAACTAGTAGGAAACAAGAGCCAAGACCAGCAACCCCACTAGGCTATGGTAGGCATGGTTCAGGTTGGGCCTGGCTATGTCTGCCAGCCTGATTTGTCCCCATGTCCTTTCAGAAGAATACCATCCACTCAGGTCCCCTAGAAGAGATTGTAGGATTGAACATTATTCTTTATAAGAAAAAAAAAACCCTGTCTTTTTAATAAGGAAAATTAAGAGAAGCTTGCTGTTTATTTATTGTGTTTGTAGAGTGGTTTTACACCTGCCATTGTGATTTTCTTCAGGATGTTTGCCTGTATAGTGCTGCCCTCCACCGCTTGCCTTCACAAAATGCTCCCTTCCTCAGTGCTCTCCTCCCCAGTGCTCCCCTCCCCAGTGCTCCCCTCCATAGTGTTCCCTTCCATAGTGCTCCCCTCCATAGTGTGCCACTCCATGGTGCTCCCCTCCCCAATGCTCCCCCCATAGTGCTCCCTTCCACAGTACTCTCCTCTAAGTGTTCCCTTCCACCAGTGCTCCCCTCCACAGTGTTCTGTAGAAGGCCTGCCCATGTATACATCCCCCACACAAATACATTTGAGAAAGAATAAAGTTCCATGAGTGTGCCCTTTCGCTTGTGTTTTGGGTGTGAGTTTTCACTTCTTGGATGGACCTTGAGTAGTGAAATTGCTGGGTGATATGGTAACCTTATGAACTGCTTTTTGAGGAACTAATATGTGTAGGGAATTTCTAATCCTTCATCCTGATAAACACAGTCCCCACTTGTTGTAGATACCCATAATGCGTATAAACACACTCAGGCAAAAGTAAGACAGTGGTAGGTGACCGGCTTACCTTGGTGCATTGTGGCTTTTCTTCAGGCTCAGTAGTGTGAGCTGAATCGGGCTGAGCTGTCCTGGCTAGGTATTCTCACTTTCTGTTGGAAGCCTTTTCACACCTATAAACACTTCATAGTGTTGCTCTTCCCGGCCACCGCCTTATCCCTGCTCCAGTGTGTGTAGCCAGGAAGTCCGCTGCATTTGAACATCTAGATCATTTCTTTGCATCTTTTGTTTGACTCAGGGTCTCTGTCTATAGCCCAGCGTGACCGCAAGCCTGCAGTGCATTTGCTGTTCTGACACACCCAGCCTCCTCCCGTCATTATTATTGTTATTATCACCATCATCATCATCATCACCACCATCATCATCATCACTTCTTCCTTGAGGCCATCTTTGGCTCCGATAAGTTTTGAGATAAAACTCTTAGAAGGGGAATTCTGAGTAAAAGAGTAAAAGTGTCCTTTTTCTTTTAAAGAAATCCTTTATTTTGAAATAAGCAGATCTTCAGGGAAGTAGTGAGGGTGGAGGGGAGGGAGGGTGCCACATGTCACTTCCTGATACCTCCGAAGGCAGTCTTTCCTAACTCAGGCACACCTGTCTGAGCCAAACAGTTAAACTGCCCCGTTCTGAGGATGAAATGCGAGACTTGAGCTGAGAGCTTCATTAGCTCTTCCGCAAATGTCAGTCTCTGGCCTGGGGAGCCAGTTTGGAACCCCATATTATATTTAGGGTGAGGACATTTGTCTGTGTACACCCAGGACACATCTCTATGAATGAGTGCATATTAGGGTTAAGTGTGCTCAAGTGTGGGCCTTTGTTTGTTTGTTTATTTATTTATTTATTTATTTATTTTGTTGGAGTGTGGGGGTTGGGCTGGGCCGGGCTGGGCTGGGGATGGGTTGGGGATGGGGTGGACGCTCTCTGCTGAACTATCCCCCCCAGTGCCAGTTGATCTGACTTATGTTTCCAGCAACAGTATTTGGAGGACTCCAACAACGGGGTAAACACAACAACAGCAACAACTCCAGGCTTTCTCAGGCAACTTTTTATTTGTCATAGTGTCTCAGGTAGCCCCAGGTAGTCCCAAGCTCCCTATGGAGTAAAGCAAGAGCTTGGCCTTCTGACTCTCCTGTCTTTATCTCCTACAGGCTGGGATTACAGAGATGCACCAACACACCCAGATTATGCAGTACAGGGGACCCAGTCCTGGGCTAACACCCTGTAAAAAACACAGGCCCAGGCCCAGGCCCAGGCAAGCAGCTTTTGATAGCTGGTATTGTAGATTGTTTTTCCATTTGGTGGCTAGCCTCTTTTCTTGGATTTTGATTCTCCATTAACCTGGGGTGAGTTTTGCTATTGTTTAGATCTTTACCTTGCATTCAAACTGACACACAACCAGTCACGTGGGCACCCCTGATTGTGACCATGCTGTACCAAGTCACTAAGGTAGGGTCTTACAGGGTTAAGTATCCCACCTTTAAGCTCTCATGTCTCCATCTGTTCAATGGGGCTCTATGTTCAGGCCTGTGCAGGGACCAGAAGGATGGCGGTGGCACGTTGTGACAACCTGGGCAGCAGCAGACAGTTTGAATGTTGTGAATGGCACTGAGCTTCACCTTGTGAGGACATGTCTTTGGTTTGTCCCCTAGGGTGGCTCAAACCTCCTGGACAGAGTCAGCCCTCACATTAGTTTCTTGCTTGCCTGATGGGATCCAAGCCCACAAGAGTCCCCCTAAATCCAGGAGGTTTCTGGCTCAGGACAGTACGTTGGGTAACAGGATATTGGGAGAAGGAGATGCCTATGAGTGGTTCAGACTCTGGCTCTGCCTTCCTGAGCACAGGACTTGTTCAGACGATGGATAACCCCTCCAAATGGAAATTGGTCCTTCCTCCCCATTCTTTCTTCTCTCTCCTCCCTCACCTCTTCCCCATGAGCAGGAGGATCAAAACTCAGCTCCAGGAAAATCAAGGCAGGAGAGATGGAGCTGCCTGAAGTTCAAGCATCCCCTTGGCAGGGAACCTGGGGATAGGGCAGAAACCAACCACCTCAATATGGAGAAAAGCTCAGAAATAATTTAGTCCTGCAGGGAGACCTCGGAGAGGCAGAGCTTGTGTTCTGATTACCCCAGACCTGCTATGTGACCTCCACCTTGGCCAGGAGCTCTGGTCACAGAGCCTTCTTTCCATACTGGTGAGGGGAGGGCTCCTCCAACAGTCTCAGGCCACTGTGAGCACTGGGTTTGGTGATCCTGGTCTTTTCTGGCAGCTGTCTGCCTGGGACCTGGTTGCAGATGGGTTTTGACTGTGGCCTGCTTTGGAATAATTGGGAAGGTTTCTGCAGCTCTCTGTTAGCATCCGGACAAGCTCTGGGTTTGCCAGGTGTCCCCGGTGCTGTCTTAGCCTCTTTTCCCCGAGTTGTCATGGGATCTGCTGCTCTCATTGTAGGGAGAGTGCCACATCTGCCTGTGGGTCTCCCACCGTGGTCTGACCAGTGAGGAGCAGGCCTGATAGGACTCAGCACGGGTTCTAGAGCCCTCTGGGTCTCTACCCCAGGAGGTACAGAAGAAACAGCTCTTCCAGAATGGGCTTGCTAGGCACTGAGTAAACTCATATTTTGTGTCTCCTGCCATGTCCTGGTGAGGCAGAAAGACCATGGCTGCACAGCCCTCCACTGGAAGCTTCTTTATGGGGTGCAGTAAGCCTATCTCAGAGTATGGAGGTCTTTCCAGCTTCAAGGATAGGCACCTGTCTAGTTGAGTTGATGTGAAGAAGACACCAGTGTTTCCAGCAGGACTCCCCTGAACAGAGTCCCCCTTGGACATGGCTTCTCTGGACAGTCCTCCCCTATGGACAGGATCCTCCTGGATCGGACCCTTCCGGGTGGGTTTATACACACTTGGGTTCTGTTTTAGGTGTTTGTATATCCACACTCTCAAGTCACCACCTGAGGACAAGGACTCACTTCTGAGGTTCTCAATGTGGAGGATGGATTAGCAGTCTCCGGATGGTACCAGCAAGCAGTCCTGTGCAAGAGTCACTCCCGATTCTAATTGCCACACTTTTCTCCTTCATCCCAGGGAATCACACATCTCTAAGACCCTCTAAAGATGGTTCCTACCAGGCTCTCTCCAGGGACCAGTGAGAAGTGATGGCTTATTTACCCACATTTCAGCCTAAATACCTGGAGAGTTGGGCTGGTATTTAGTTTTGTTTTGTTTTAGTTTAGTTTTGTTTTCCCTATCTGCTCTATGAAACACTTTCCAGGTGACATGGGGCTGGCACTGAGAGAGAATAGAAACTCCTGGCTTAGATGATTAAAGCCCACCTATGGTTTCAAAGGGAGGCCTGGAAAGCCAGATAGTGGAAGGACCTCATCCAAGGTTACAGGGTACTTAGGGGAGGGGCTTGACTAGAACTCTTTCAACAGCTGGCATCTTACACAATCTAGCCTATGCAGGTGAGTAGGAGCTGAACCTGCCAAGATTGCAGAACCTGAGTGGGGAGAGTTCCCCTTGCCGGTGATTTCCCACCCACCGAGGCTTGTGGCCAAGGCTAGTCCCGTGTTTACCTATGTGTCCTTCTCTGGGGATTGTGATTTTGAGACACCGGGGATTTCCAAAACTGTAGGGGGAAAGATATTCAGGCAGTGAGGATGTAGCTGAGTTGGTAGAGCACTGTCTAGCACACATGAAGCTGTGTGAGTTAGATCTCCAGCATTGCAAAACTGGATGTGGTGGTTTACACCTGTAACCCTAGCACTCGAGATGTGGAGGCAGGGGAATTAGACATTCAGGGTCATCCTGTGCTACAGGAGTGTGTTTGAGGCTAGTCTGGGGTCCATGGGACTGTGTTTCAAAAAATAAAAAAATCCAGCAAAGTTGAGTTCCAACATTTCTGTCCAGTTTGGGTTTCTGCAGTGTGTGTATGTCCAGATTAGGCTTCTGCAGTGTGTGTGTGTATCTGTCCAGTTTGGGCATCTGCAGTATATGAGTGTATCTGTCCAGTTTGGGCATCTGCAGTATATGAGTGTATCTGTCCAGTTTGGGCATCTGCAGTGTATGAGTGTATCTGTCCAATTTGGGTTTCTGCAGTGTGTGTGTGTCCATGTGTGTATGTGTCCAGATTGGGCTTCTGCAGTGTGTGCATGTATCTATTGCTTTCTATTCTTAGCCTGTCTCATACAGGTTGGTAATCTGAATGGGTGCTCAGCGGAGCAGTGTGGGAATGGGACCTATGGCGGAGAAGCTTAAGTGCCGTGTCCTCAAGTACATGCCTGCCTGCCTGCCGGGTCTGTGGTAGAGTGTGGTCTCTGAGGGACAGGAACCCACTGTGACACATTTTGAAGGCTTGCAACTCAAGGTCAATGCCACGCACCAATCCACTCATTCATGTGTCTCAGAACATTTTAAAATGGTTATTTATGGTGTCTGGAGAGATGTCTCCGTGGTTAAAGACACTCGTTGCTCTTGCAGAGGACCTACATAGAAGCTTAAATCATCCACAATTCCAGTTCCAGGGACTCCACCACCTACCTTCCACTGAGCTCTTTGGGCACCAAGCATGCACATGGTACACAGGCTTACATGCAGGCAACACATCCATGTACATAAGGTGACAATAATCAAACAAAAACCATTATTAAGGTATCCTTGGGTCACACTGTTGAGGAGAGACAGGGCCAGGAGGGGCAAGGCTTCTTCAGAGGTCACATCTTTGACACAGAGGTCACATCTTTGACACCGTTTCTTTCAGAACTGTGAATGGGATGGACTTTATCTTTCTGTTTTGACCTTTTGTGAGGCAACAGGTTGGGGTGCAGGGTAGGGGTGGGGACAGCTATCAGGGAGGACAGTAAGTATAAGGTTCTTCTTTTGGACACTTTAGCAACTTCCTGTGACTTTTGAGAAAGGACAGGTGTACCCCCTTTTTCCCTGAGATGTGTGGCCTCCAACCTAGGCCGTGGACCTAAGGCCATGAACTCCAGTTTAGCCAAAGCAAGTTAGACACCAACACCAGTCCACTGACCATTGGACAGGGGGCGGATGTTGAATAAGTGC